>NC_034016.1:6322031-6324230 GCF_000346465.2 Prunus persica | reverse complement strand
AACCATTTTTCTACGCCCCAATGTACACAAATTCTATTGTGGGCCATTTTCCAAACTGGGTGACTAGGTGGTATCCATCGCCGCATATTGGGACTAGCTCTATATCCCTTTAACAACACAACCAGATAAAGTTTCCATAGGCGGGGAAAATCATTAATTGTCCACATTAATGCAGCTCTGAGTGTAAAGTATTCTCCATTTATGTGCATCATACACTCCCTCTAAATCCCCACCTCTAATCCCAACCCACAAGGATTTTAAATCATCAATCAAAAGGCCTTCCAAGTAGACGTCTATATCATTTCCGGGTGTTTAGGACCGGAAATCAATAAGGTTAACATCATGAACTTTCGTTTCATGCACAGCCATGGAGGGAGATTATATGTAACTAAGATAACCGGCCAACAACTATATCTGCTACTTAGAGAACTGTGGGGATTGAATCCATCAGATGAAAGAGCCAATCTCAAGTTTCTCGGCTCATTACCAAACTCAGGCCATTTATCATCAAGAAGTTTCCAAGACGGGGAATCCGCCGGATGAGACATCTGACCGTCAATTGATTTTCTAGCAGCATGCCACCAAGTCAAACTCTTAGCTGTCTCATGTGATTGAAACATCCTTTTAAACCTTGAAATTGGGGGAAAATACCACACCACCTTCGCTGGCACACCCTCTTTCAAGATTGAATCTTTGCCTTCCTTCCACCTTGAGATACCACAAGTAGGACAATTAGTTGAATCCTCATACTCCTTCCTATACAAGATGCAATCATTGGGGCATGCGTGCATTTTCTCATAACTCAGCCCCAATGCACACAAAGTCTTTTTAGCCTCATACATGGAGGTTGGTATTGTATTTCCTTCTGGAAGCAAATCGCCTTGAAGTATCAATAATTCTGTAAAACAGACATCACTCATCCCATGTTTTGCCTTCAAATTATACAACTTCACTAATGCCGATAACTTCGTGTACTTTCTACAACCAGGGTACACTGGTTGATCTCCATCCCCAATCACATTGGCAAACTCATACAGATCCGAACCAAAATCACCAAAATCATTATCATCCATATCAATTTCTTCAGACACAAAACTGTACCTACTATGGCCATCATCTTCTTCAACATTTCTACTAGCATTAGTAGTTGCTTCCCAAGGTTCTCCGTGAAATGTCCAATTCTTATAGCTTTGGTCAATTCCATTAAAGTATAAGTGATCCCTTATAATTCCAACCCCAAACAACTTCAAATTAACACATTTAACACATGGACAACGGATATGTGTTGTAGTTAGAAGATTTTCTACAGCAAAGTTCAAAAATGCTTCCACCCCAAATTCATATGCCTTCGATCTTCTATCCGAGTGCATCCATGACTTATCCATCTCCGACACTATAACCTATTATCTATAATAAAGTGAAAATACAGGCAATGACCATCACTATAGCAGATTATACAATGATCTAATCGCAAGTAATACACAACAGAGACGACGGGTTTTAAACAAAAACAGACGTATTTGGCATATATAGACGACGGATTTTCAACAGACGTCGTCTATTATAAGTAATACAAACGACGGTTTATGAAAAAACCGTCGTGTATAAGTAATACAACGACGGTAGTTTAAAAAAACCGTCGTGTAATCGTCGTCGTATGCCTTAAAATTCGTCGTGTCTCAGTTTATTTTCAAGAACACAAAACCCATTAAGAACACAACATATATATGAAACCAAGCAAGAAACCAACATATACATGAAACCAAGCATGAAAACAATAAATTCATTCCCAATTCAACATAACATAGGGTGATTAAAAGATACGACAAAATTAAATCCATTCCCAATTCAACATAACAGATAATGTAATCCATGAACCCATTAAACAGAAAATCCATGAACCCATACCTATAAGCACATTATTAACAGATCGCAAAGCATACACATAAAACCCTTTAACAAAACAACCTAATATAACTCGAATCGTTACTAGAATCATCACTCGAATCTCCATCTTCATTATCAGTTTCTTCCTTCGTAGGTACTATTTGCTCCCCATCATTGGTGCACTTTGCACCTTCTCCAGAGCGGAAAATGACAAGATCAAATAAAGGTGTACTTTTGCTGGAAATCAACACAAAAAGACACATATCACCAACTTCCAAATGATTGTCACGCACAACGTAGTATTAAGCATTC
>NC_034016.1:6320103-6321886 GCF_000346465.2 Prunus persica | reverse complement strand
TATTTGATCTTGTCATGAACCCCTTTAACATGAACCCCTTTAACAAAACAAATGAATTTACAAGGGGAAGATAGGGTTTGTACTTACAGGTTGGACGAGCTCACAGATTCGACGGAGCCTGGAGAGTGCAACTTTTAATTAGAGCAGAAGTGAGAGAGCGAAATGTTATGTCGCACGAAATCTGAAAATTTTAGGTTTCAGGGTTCGAAGTATAAGAATAAGAGCCAAATCTAAAAAAATTTAGGTCGCGCGAAAATTTTTAGAGCTCGCGCGTTTTAAAACGTCGAAAGAAAAACCAAGGCGAAAGTTCTACAAGTACCGACGTAAATTTAATATTCCACGACGGAAACTTCATTTTTCGAATTAAGAACGTAAGGCCGTTCATTTTGAAGCTTCATTTTTCGGATTAATTTTAAATTTATTTTGAATTTTTTATATAACGAAGACTTAAAAACCACGTCGGTGTTAAGAAATTAAAGACGTTGTAAATTATATAAACCGACTTACATATTAAAATGACGTCGTCTAAAGCGTAAACCATGTCGTATGTTTTTCTGTACGACGTAAAATATGTATTCCACGACGCAACCACCGTCGTTAAAAATTAATACCCTAAACCCATAAAACTAAATTATACAATTTAAAAAATTAAGTTTATAAAAGGTTTTATGGTTTTAAAGCCTAACATATACCCTAGACTACCCAAAAATTATACTTTAAAAATAAACCCCAATAAATAACAACCCTAATCTCTAAACCCTAGACTCTAAACCCTAAACCATAAAACTAGAAGTGATTTTATGACTCATCAAAACAATTTTGTTTTGGATGGTCATTTTAAATTTTTGTTATTCAAAATGAATTTTTTCAAGGTTTATGTGGAAGAAAATATATCAATGACTTCATAGGAGATGACTTTTCAATTTTCTGATTTATTTTAAATTTATTTTGAATATTTTGATATAAAAATAATAAAATATTCTTACCACAACAACAAACCACGTCGGTGTTAATAAATTGTAGACGTTGTAAATTGTAATAGACTACTAAGTCGTTAAAATGACGTCGTTAAAATGAGAAACCATGGCGGCTATTTAACTATACGACGTAAAATATATATTCCACGACTTAACCGCTGTCGTTACATAAACGTCGTCGATGATACCCTGAACCCTTAAGAAATTGAAGATGTTGTAAACCATAAACGACTCAATTGTTCAAAGAACGTCGTCTAACTATATTTTTACGTCGTATTTGTTTAAAACACGACACAACAAAATACGACGGTTTTTGACTTTATTAGGTCGTTGGAAAAGTATTACACGTCGGTTAAGCAATTTGTATGTTTGTTTTTTTTTTAATTTAAGAAAACCTCAACAAATTTTTACATTACATATTATAGAGAAAATTTGTACATTATACATAAATATCAAGTGTTCAATAATTGCCCTGTTTAATAATTTGGAAAACAAACTCTGCCCATTCATTCCGGACTTCATCAATGGCTTCTTGGGGGTATGAAGCTTCCTGGTTTCCCTTGGCATACTGCATAAACAATGACTATTAGGGTTTATAAATAAAAAGAAATTCAATCACAGACGACGATATTTTTCATAACCGACGTAGTATATCCATTCAACGACGTTAATTTTACATGACCGTCGTTGATAATACAAAAAACGACGTGAAATGTATGAAGGTAATTTCTTCTTACCTTATTCTCAACCCCAAGGAAGGATCCATGATGATGTCCCTCATGAAGCGCATCACATAATACCCGCAT
>NC_034016.1:6233175-6315628 GCF_000346465.2 Prunus persica | reverse complement strand
AGATGATCGATGTTTAGTTCAGAGACGACGAAGAAGACGAGAGGAAGACGATGAGAAACTCTGACAATGCTCTGACAAGGAAAAAAGACGAAAAGGTTTCTCTGGGAGATTGAAATTTTTAATCGGGTTTGGAAACAGTGCATGTGTAAGTCAAAAAGTTGCTTACATATAAAACCATTTCAAAAAAATAATACGGCGGTTACATTTAACTACGTCGTTTTTAACTAACACGACGCAATATTTTTCGTTCGACGTGGAATCATCTCATTTAACGTCGTTAGGTTTAATATAACCGACGTGGATTTTAATTTTTAAATTATGAATAGAATTTTTTTTCCCGTGACCTTTCAGTTTATTTTTCAATTACAGTGCGTTATAAATAGAGTTTTTTTTCCGGAGGAAATTTAAAACGAAGGAAATTAATATTCTGCAATATGTAAAGTTTCTTTTTTGGATGACAGATTTAAATAAAATAAGAATATAAAAACAACAAATGTGTAAGTCAAGTAGACGAAAAGTTGCTTACATATAAAACCATTTCAAAAAAATAATACGGCGGTTACATATAACTACGACGTATAAATTACAAAATACGACGGTACATTTAACTTCGGACGTGGTAAATAAATACGACAGTAGTTTGTAGGTACCGTCGTAGTAAACTCAAAAATTAAAGTACGTAAGTAATAACTCGCGTCATGGTAGATTATTTAACACGTCGTTTTTATTAATTTACCGACGTGGATTTCTGTAATATACGTCGATCATACCGACGTTGATTTTACAATTTAAACGGCGGTTTTTTTGTAAGGACCGCCGTTGGTTTTAAAAATTTATTCTATAAATTTGTCGCTTTCATTCATTTTCGGTTTACATTTAAGGTTCCAAGTTCTTCCTCTCTCAGTCTCTCATGTCTCAAAGACAATAATTTGGATGTTTTCTCAAAGAGAAATTGAGCTTACTCGCATCAAATATATGTCCACAAGAAGAAGCTTGTCAACTAGCCTTCTCACTTCCTTGATCAAGCCTGATAGGACACTTAGTGCTTCTGAATACTCCTTGCTTTCCATCAAAAGAGATGCAAGCCTGGCCTCCACTCGCTGTCGAAGGAAAGTTCGCTTCTCAGGGAAATCTGAAGATCAGATGTGCCTGATCCTCTGCTTGATTTTCTTGCCTAAGAAGATCCGTCGGATTTGTGATAGCCTCTTCCTTTATCCGTAGAGCTTCAGAAGAAGAAGATGGGTTTCAAGAATGCGATAAAGAATAGAAATGGCTTCAGATGGCCTTTAAAGCATGATCAATTGAATCAGTAGTTTCTGGGAGATATGATGAAGACATTGTCAATGCTTTGAACTATACAAGTCCTGCAGAAAGATATGTTAAAGAAACTGAAACAACGGCGGTTTTCTGTTCTACCGTCGTCTTTTCTCGTCGTCTATATTAAGTTAAGATGGCGGTAGATTTATAATTACCGACGTAGATTATTTTGTTAAACGTCGTTAAGTGTACTACAACCGACGTGGATTTTATTTTTAAATTATAAATAGAGTTTTTTTTCCCGTATTCTTTCAGTTTTAGTTTTCAATTCCAAAGCGTGATAAATAGATTTTTCTTTCCCGAGGAAATTTAAAATGAGGGAAATTAATGTTCTAGAATTTGTAAACTAACACGACGCAATATTTGCAAATCTGTGTCATCTGTTAAGATTATGATGTGGAACAGAGTTCCATCTGATAAGATTTCGTAACCCTTGGGATCTCAGACAAATCTGATTATGTCGGCGGTGTTCTATATAAACCGTCGTGGTTATTTCAATTCTTGTCATTAAGTAGATCTACCGACGTAGGATAAGAAAATCAAAGAAAAAAATTGTTAACAAAAATTCTTATTAAGACGACCGTTAAAATTAAAGGTACGACGTATAAAATGAATAAATACGACGATAAATTTTATTGTACGATTTAAAGATAACGTCGTAGAACTATACGAGAATGACGTCGATATATTTATATTTTTCGTCGTTGTAAATTAATTTAATACGGCGATATTTTGTATTTTAAAGCCGTGGATTTGTTTGTAATTATACGGCGTCTTATACGAAAACCTCGTCGTGTTATTTTATGAGTAAAAACGGCAGTTTTTATTGAAATCGTCGTCTTTACTTTCTACGTCGGTCGATTCATAACTTCTGCCGTTCTTTGTTGGCATTGATTTTACACTGCGGAAATCTGTTTCAAATAGACGTCGGTTGTTTAATTATGTACGTCGTTGTTTTTGAACAGCCATTTGAAACTCCATTTTTTAGTTGTCTAAGGTTGTATTACACGACGGTGTTTTTAGAACCGTCGTCTTTTTATAAACCACGACGGTTTTCACTTAGACCGTCGTTGTTTGCTGGTCGTCTTTTTCACTTTTTGTAGTAGTGATATGATGCCGCATTGGGAATCAGTAATATATTTTACATCATGTCCAATCACATAAAATAATGCCATACTTTTTCTGAAAAACCTCACACCAGTCAAGCAATTTTAAAATATTAGTGAATATTTGTACTAGTCTATATGAGTGATTATATATTCACCCTGCATTTTTTTTCACAGTATATGTTAACTTTGAGATGGATTTCACAAACATATAATATAAAGAAAGAATGCAATAGTAGGAGATGAACCAATACAAAAAACAATATATAAGTGGTACGTAATAATGCCATAACCTTGTCACAAATGCACTCACAAATGCTTTTCCATAAACCTTGCCCTAACATATAATAAATAAAGGCAACATTGCATATGATGTAACCATGTCCAAATCTGATATGTGATAAATAAAAAATGGACATGGCAACAACATATGACTGAAGTAGATGGGCAGTTTGCATCTCGTGTTATCGTAATTAAAGACATCAAAATATTAAGGTTGAAATCTTCCATAGTAGTAAGCATCAAAATAGGTTTGAAGCAAAGTTTAACGAAATTCTAATTCCACTGATTTGCCTCTGCTCAAACACAAGAACCAAAATGGTTACTTCCCTTGCTGAGTATATTTGTTAACGTCGAAAATGGTAATAGATGACCAATCAAACCCGGGTACGACGAGTTTTGCATAGGATCGGAAGTAGTCGAATCCAGCTTGCATCACACGCTTCTTTGACTCCACTGCATTAGATGAGTTCTTGTATTTTTGAACAGCTACACTCTGAAGTCGTTTGTGTCTACGCTTCATGCGCTGCAACTTCGCCCTATTCAGATTGGCCTGCCTTTTGTCATCTTCAATTTGGCCTTCAACAAATTCCAAACGTGCCCTTGCCCTTTGGATTTCATCACCAAGTTGAAGATGCCTCTCCTTCCAAAAAGCAAGAACTCTTTCAGACTCAAAACTTCCAACAAATGGTCATTCTGTCTATAAATGTGACATTGATTGTCTGGTGACTCATTTGCGTTTCGAAGGCGGTCTTTGTTTGGAGGGGTGTTTATTATGCTCACATTAAACTCGGTTAGTAAATCCATTCTATGGGGGGGAGAGAGTTTCTGTGGAGGAGAGAGTTTCAGTAGATGGAGACAGATTCAGGGGAGGAGTGAGTTTTTTGTGGAGGGAGAATTTCTATGAAGGGGGTGATAGTAATACCAATAAAAGGGTTCCCGCCAAAAAAATTTGGTTGACTGTGTATAAATTAATTTTTTGTCTGATACAATCTAAGTTTAATCCTAACTAGTTTGGTTAGTTTGGTTGGGTTCAATAACTAGAGGTCACTTCCATTGAGTTTCTTTCAACCACTAACAGTGGTGTAAGGAGAGTGTGAGGTTGACATGCTTGAAAAGCAAAACCTAACACCTCTTTTTTAAAAATTGAAAGAAAGTACATATGTTGACTTCACACAAGCTTTGGTATGTTGGTCTATAAAGCTATGTTCCCTTTCTCGAACGAAATTGCATATGCAATCCTCATCCTCCCAAAACAAATAGGATTATTAAAGCATGTCAACCCCTTCAGGCACCAACAACACAATCGAAGATGAAAAATTGGAGTCGTAGGTTCCATTTCCATGTTGTACTCGCCGACCCCTTCCATTTTCAACATCATTTGGGAGTGAGGGGGACTCCGATGATCCATTAGAGGCAATACATGCAGTCAGTAGCAAGCTGGATTATAATTCCAGACTGATCAATTCATGGCACGAGAAATGTGTTGAAGACAAGGCCATTTTGGCTGATCTTAACATTAGAGTGAACAAAGTGTTCTCCCAAAATAACAAGTACTTGAAGCTGAGTCATAAAACGAAGTTGAAAGCTGAGGAGTTGGATACAGTAATGAATGATGAAATTAAAGGTTGTTTGATGAACCATATGCGATGCGAAGAGCACCACAGTGAATTGGAGTTGGCATTCAATGAAGGATTCGAAAAATTTCGAGCATTTGGGGCAACTACTCATACAAGTTATAATTGGGACTATGTGTCCCATGATGCTGTGAGAGAGATACTAGACGATGGTGGTGACATGAATGATCATAAGCACGTCAAAGCTGCTCGGAAGAAGCCGACCGATACGACTAAGTGATTGCGGCTACCGTTGTTCAGTTGGTTGGGGGTGATCGTGGTATTGCACAAATTAGAAGTATATTCCCTTAATGTCATTATCTAATTTAAAATAACACAAATATCCATTTCATTTGCTTCATATATAATTATTGGGACTATGTATTGCAAGTCATCATGTGTTCCTTTTGTCTAACATTATATTTTACAAATATCGAAATATTATTCAATAAGCAGTCAATATCATAGCACGTTGGGAATTAGTAAAGCCCCATTACCATGTCCGTTCACGTTAAAGAGTTGTCGTACTTTTTCTCAAAAAACTGACACGTGAGTCATAAGTAACATAACATGTGCTATACATTGTTTAGTGAATGGTTTATGGTTTATTTATATATAACAAAATTCACTACTACAAAAAGTGAAAAAGACGACCAGAAAACAACGACGGTCTAAGTGAAAACCGTCGTGGTTTATAAAAAGACGACGGTTCTAAAAACATCGTCGTGTAATACAACCTTAGACAACTAAAAAATGGAGATTCAAATGGCTGTTCAAAAACAACGATGTACATAATTAAACAACCGACGTCTATTTGAAACAGATTTCCGCAGTGTTAAATCAATGCCAACAAAGAACGGCAGAAGTTATGAATCGACCGACGTAGAAAGTAAAGACGACGATTTCAATAAAAACCGCCGTTTTTACTTATAAAATAACACGACGAGGTTTTCGTATAAGATGCCGTATAATTACAAACAAATCCACGGCTTTAAAATACAAAATATCGCCGTATTAAATTAATGTACAACGACGGAAAATATAAATATATGGACGTCATTCTCGTATAGTTCTACGACGTTATCTTTAAATCGTACAATAAAATTTAACGTCGTATTTATTCATTTTATACGTCGTACATTTAATTTTAACCGTCGTCTTAATAAGAATTTTTGTTAACAATTTTTTTCTTTGATTTTCTTATCCTACGTCGGTAGATCTACTTAATGACAAGAATTGAAATAACCACGACGGTTTATATAGAAAACTGCCGACATAATCAGATTTGTCTGAGATCCCAAGGGTTACGAAATCTTACCAGATGGAACTCTGTTCCACATCATAATCTTAACAGATGACACAGATTTGCAATCAGAGAGACAATTTTTTGGAAGTTGATGATGTGTGTGCGTTTGTGTATCTACAAATATTATACCTAACGTCGTTGCAAATTTGCAATCAGAGAGACAATTTTCAACGACGGTTATATTATACCTAACGACGTTTAAAAAACAAATCAACGTCGCTAAACAAATATATTACGTCGTCTTAGTCTTACTTAAGACGACGAAAAACGACGACAGTAATAAAAAAACAGTCGTTGTTTTTATATTCTTATTTTATTTAAATCTGTCCTCCAAAAAGAAACTTTATATATTCCAGAACATTAATTTCCTTCATTTTAAATTTCCTCCGGAAAAAAAAAACTCTATTTATAACGCACTGTAATTGAAAAATAAACTGAAAGGTCACGGGAAAAAAAATTCTATTCATAATTTAAAAATTCAAATCCACGTCGGTTATATTAAACATAACGACGTTAAATGAAAAGATTCCACGTCGCAAAAAAAATATTGCGTCGTGTTAGTTAAAAACGACGGCATAACAAAAAACCGTCGTTGTTTCAAACTGAATTAATTTAAAATTTATTCGGGAAAGCAAAATCTATTTATAATTTCCTCGGGTTAGTAATATTGCGTCGTGTTAGTTTACAAATTCAAGAACATTAATTTCCCTCATTTTAAATTTCCTCGGGAAAGAAAAATCTATTTATCACGCTTTGTAATTGAAAACTAAAACTGAAAGAATTCGGAAAAAAAAACTCTATTTATAATTTAAAAATAAAATCCACGTCGGTTGTAGTACACTTAACGACGTTTAACAAAATAATCTACGTCGGTAATTATAAATCTACCGCCATCTTACCTTAATATAGACGACGAGAAAAGACGACGGTAGAACAGAAAACCGCCGTTGTTTCAGTTTCTTTAACAGTTTGGTCCTTTATCTTTCTGCAGGACTTGTATAGTTCAAAGCATTGACAATGTCTTCATCATATCTCCCAGCAACTACTGATTCGATTGCTCATGCTTTAGAGGCCATCTGAAGCCATTTCTATTCTTTATCGCATTCTTGAAACCCATCTTCTTCTTCTGAAGCTCTACGGATAAAGGAAGAGGCTATCACAAATCTGACGAATCTTCTTAGCCAAGAAAATCAAGCAGATTTCCCTGAGAAGCGAACTTTCCTTCGACAGCGAGTGGAGGCCAGGCTTGCATCTCTTTTGATGGAAAGCAAGGAGTATTCAGAAGCACTAAGTGTCCTATCAGGCTTGATCAAGGAAGTGAGAAGGCTAGTTGACAAGCTTCTTCTTGTGGACATATATTTGATGCGAGTAAGCTCAATTTCTCTTTGAGAAAGACATCCAAATTATTGCCTTTGAGACGTGAGAGACTGAGAGAGGAAGAACTTGGAACCCTAAATGTAAACCGAAAATGAATGAAAGCGACAAATTTATAGAATAAATTTTTAAAACCAACGGCGGACCTCACGAAAAAACCGCCGTTTAAATTGTAAAATCAACGTCGGTATGATCGACGTATATTACAGAAATCCACGTCGGTACATTAATAAAAACGACGTGTTAAATAATGTACCATGACGCGAGTTATTACTTATGTACTTTAATTTTTGAGTTTACTACGACGGTACCTACAACACTACTGTCGTATTTATTTACCACGTCCGAAGTTAAATGTACCGTCGTATTTTGTAATTTATACGTCGTAGTTATATGTAACCGCCGTATTATTTTTTTGAAATGGTTTTATATGTAAGCAACTTTTCGTCTATCTGACATACACATGCGCTGTTTTCAAACCCGATTAAAAATTTCAATCTCCCAGAGAAAACTTTTAGACTTTTTTCCTTGTCAGAGCACTGTCAGAGTATCTCATCGTCTTCCTCTCGTCTTCTTCGTCGTCTCTGAACTTAAACATAATCTTCCTCTTGCTTTCATTGCACGCAAAAGGTAAGCTTTCATTTTCACTATTTTGGTTGCTGTTTTGCATGCTCATACGTTTTTTGTTTGAAAAATCTTTTTACCTTTTTTCTGGCCAAAATCATTTTACTTCTTTCCAAGTTCGATAAAATATACAGACAAAGAGGGAAAGTTTCCAACTTTGAAGACAACTACCTCAACTAAATAAGACGACGGTAGCTTCTTATTTACGTGGTTAAATATGTAGACCACGACGGTTCGTCAGTCGTTCTAGCATCGTCTGAAAATTGACAAAGTTGTTTTTAAAATTATAGTCTTTTTTTTATTTGCTTGTTTAATTGCAGGTTTGATTTCTCTGAACAATGGTTTTTGTTTTTCCCTAATTTGATAAAATATAAAGAAAAAGAAAGTAGGGTTGGTATCTAATATAGACGACAGTATCTTATTGTTTTACGTCGTGTGAATTTTAATACCACGACATCATATTAAAATACCGTCGTCTATATAAGATTCCAAAACTTTCTTTCTTGGCCTTGTATTTTATCAAATTAGAAAACAAAAACCATGGTTCAGAAAAATCAAATCTGCAATCAAACATTCACAGAGAAAGAAAGAAGGGTTTTGGATCCTTATATAGACGACGGTATATTACTACTGACGTCGTGTGAACATCAATACCACGACATTATATAAATATTTCGTCGTTTATAGTTAATTATCACGTCGTTTATAGTTAATTATTTCGTCGTTGTTTAATTACCTTGGTTTTAAACATTTATTACGTCTGAGATTATTTCATTGCGTCGTTTAAAATCATATCATACGTCGTATTTTATTAATAACCGTCGTTTGTGTTCTTAATCTTTTCCTGAAATATTTTCACTTGCAGTTTTGTCTGTAAAAATGGTTTCTCACCAAGACCAAAGTAAGGATTCTGGCTCCAAGAAAAATGGAGATAAGGAGCTTGGAATGGTACCTCCTCAAGTGAAGCCTTCGAAGAAGATGAAGTTTGCTTCATCATCTGCTGAGACAGAACCAACCAGCACGACAACAATCTCTAATGATTCAAAGTCTGGTCGAGGTATGAGCACAATGCCTCGTGTTGTGAAGAGAAAACTTCAGAAACTGAGGCCAATTGTTGAGTACAATAAAAGGGGGAAAGGAATTGGCCAAGCACATAGTGAGATGCAGTCCTACATTGGTGTGTTGGCATGCTCCAGAGTTCCACTTGTGGACATGAAATGGGCTCAAATCCCCAAGGATATAAAGGAGCAGATTTGGGAAGCAGTTGACATTGCTTTTGTGGTAGGTCAAGGGGGCAAGAGCTCTGTGTTAGCTTCTGCTGCCAAGAAATGGAAGGATTTCAAGTCTACACTAACGAGGCATTATATCCTTCTATACACCAATGACAGGGAGAGATTAAGCCAACCCCCTGAAACATATAAATTCATAGAGAAAGCACAATGGGATGCCTTTGTAGCTTCAAGGTTATCCAAAGATTTTGAGTCTGTGCATTCTCAACATGCACAGATTAGGGAGAAACTTGAGTACAATCATCGATTGTCTCGAAAAGGATATGCTGGTTTGGAGGATCAATTGGAGGAAACCCTGCCTGGGGTAGAAATTGATCGATCTACCTTATGGAAGAGAGCTAGACAGGACAAACATGGTAACATCCCGGATCCAAAAGTGGCAGAGAAAGCAAAATTAATTGTAAGCCTACCCACTCTGTTTTAAATTTTTATTAAACTGTGAATAATTCTTATTACGTCTTATGTTATATTTTGCGTCGTGTGAATGATATTACCACGTCGAAATTTTTTAAACAACGTCGTTAAAGGTCTAAATAGGAATCACTACTCTGTTTTCTGTAATTATAGCATAAGATGTCGGTGGTTCATTTTCGCGTCGTTTGTATTGAATTACTACGTCGAAATGTTTTAAACAAGGTCGTTAAAGGTGTGAATATTGAATCATCCCTCTGTTATCTGTAAATAAAGCATAAGACGTCGGTGGTTTATTCATTTCGTCGTTTTAAAAACTAACCACGTCGGTATAACTACCGTCGTGATAAATTATAATAACGTCGATTTATATGTTATTGCGTCGTGTGAAATTATATAATACGTCGTTTGTATATAAATAACCGTCGTGTGTTTTTGTTCTTACTTTTTTATATATCTTTGTTTTAGGATGAATTGCAAAAACAAGTCTCGGAAGGCAAAGTCACTGTTTCTGGCAGCAATGATGTGCTGACCATGGCTTTGGGCCCCGAGCATCCAGGCAGAGTGAGAGGAGTAGGTGCTGGGATCTCACCAAGGCAATATTTCAATTTACACAAACCACAGAGAGTGAGCTTTGACGACCGTTTGAAGGACAGTTTAAGAGTTCTCCTTCAAGAAGAGACTAAAAAGATGGAAGCTAAGGCAAGGGAAGAGGCTTTAAGGATGGAGGCTAGAACGAAACAATTGGTAGAGGCTGAGAGGTAGCATTTCCTGAGTCAGCTTTCCCAATTAATTCCCAATTTTGATCCAAGCATGCTTAAACCCAGAATTAGCCAAAGTCTCAAAAATCCAATGGCTGACAAAGCAAGCTGCTCTGGAGGTGATGTGAGATCCCAGCATTTTGAGGATGATACTGCCAAAAATAGGAAACATCAGGAAGAAAAGGTAACATATCTGAACTTTGAATTCTCTGTTTTTTTAAAAACCATTAGACGTCGTTATTATTAATAAAACCGTCGTTTGAAATACATACCACGACGATTTTAAAAATAAACCGTCGTTTGTATTTCAATACCACGTCGTATTTAGTTTACTTGTTTTACACGCCATTAAACGTCGTTATTTTTAAAACTTTGTGGTTTTTAGACGACGGAGTTAGTCATTCCCGCCGTAATAGATGAAGAGAAGAGAGAAGAAAAACAAGATGAAAAGGAGAAAGAAGATGACGACCAGGTATGTTCACATAACTTTGCCTTTTTTATTTGTTTTTCAAAATTCCAGACGTCGATATTTTTCTTTAAACCGTCGTTTGTTTACAACTTAGACGGCGGAATTTTTTTCTAAGACGTAATAAATTATTCACCACGATGGTTTCTTCACCGTCGTTTAAATTCTTTTCAGACGACGTTGTATTCCTTAAACTGTCGTTTTTATTGAATTACCACGTCATTTTTTTTATTTCTTTAAACAGGTTATTCAAGTTGTTGATTATTCAAATATGGAGGCGCCATCTTCTTTAAAATCCCTTTGTCGTTATGTGGAAACGACACTCGTGCCTCAGGATAAGACCCTGCACTTTACAATTGATAAGGAGGTGTTTGGTCTAGAGCGCGATACCTTCCTCCTGCCTGAAGATATTACACAATTTGCAGGCATGGAAGAAATAGGAGCCACTGTCATTGCTGTATATATGAGGTTTGTCATTCTAAAATAATACGTCGTTGGTTTATTTATTGCGTCGTCTTAACCAACTAACCACGTCGTTAGTATGTACCGTCGTGATAAATATATTATAACGTCGTTGTCTATTTCAGTACGTCGTGTGAAATTTTATAATACGTCGTTTTGTTATACATAACCGTCGTGTGTTTTTTTGTATATATGAGGTTTGTCATTCTAAAATAATACGTCGTTGGTTTATTTATTGCGTCGTCTTAACTAACTAACCACGTCGTTAGTATGTACCGTCGTGATAAATATATTATAACGTCGTTGTCTATTTCAGTACGTCGTGTGAAATTTTATAATACGTCGTTTTGTTATACATAACCGTCGTGTGTTTTTTTGTGCTGACTTGTTTATATTATTTTATATATCTAGGTACTTACACGATGTTTTGAAACGAGCAAATATGTGCTCCATGGTTGGCTTTATCGACCCTGCTACAGTTAGTGCCAGCTCAGGCACAATAGCTGACAGATCACGCCTACTAGCAGCTCGACTTCAGAGGACTAACGGTGAACAGATTTTCCTGATGCCTTACAATCCAGGGTTAGTCTCCTTAACAGGATTTTGTTTTTATGATTTTCAATAAATGACAGCGTATAAACTAACCACGTCGGTGTTTTATTTTATTGAGTCGTTTGAAACTACTAACCACGTCGGTAGTTATTTATCGTCGTGATAAATTTATAATGTCGTCGATTGCTACTTTATTTCGTCGTGTGAAATATTATAATACGTCGTTTTTGTAAATAACCGTCGTTTTTATATTAATTTTGTGCAGCCGTCATTGGATCTTGCTGATTGTAAGAGCAAAGAGAGAAACCGTCTATTTTCTGGATTCTCTGCCATGAAATCGTGTGGTCGATGAAGAGGCCAAAAACATTGTGAACAGTGCTATAAAAATTTATAATTCTCACATAGCTAGACTAGGCCGTAAGGCAGTCATTTGGAAAACTCTGTTAGGCACACCAAAGCAACCCAGCAGTGTCGAATGCGGGTATTATGTGATGCGCTTCATGAGGGACATCATTATGGATCCTTCCTTGGGGTTTGAGAAGAAGGTAAGAAGAAATTACCTTCATACATTTTACGTCGTTTTTTGTATTATCAACGACGGTCATGTAAAATTACCGTCGTTGAATAGATATAGTACGTCGGTTATGAAAAATATCATCGTCTGTGATTTAATTTCTTTTTATTTATAAACCCTAATAGTCATTGTTTATGCAGTATGCCAAGGAAAAACAGGAAGCGCCATACCCCCAAGAAGCAATTGATGAAGTCCGGAATGAATGGGCAGAGTTTGTTTGCCTTCACCTGGAATAGGGGAATTATTGAACACTTGATATTTATGTATAATGTACAAATTTTGTCTATAATATATAATGTAAAAATTTGTTGAGGTTTTCTTAAATTAAAAAAAAAACAAACAAACAAATTGCGTAACCGACGTGTAATACTTTTCCAACGACGTAATAAAGTCAAAAGCCGTCGTTTTTTGTTGTTTCGTTTTAAACAAATCCGACGTAAAAGGATATTTAGACGACGTTCTTTGAACAATTGAGTCGTTTATGGTTTACAACGTCTTCAATTTCTTAAGGGTTCAGGGTAGTACTTTGTAACGACAGCGGTTAAGTCGTGGAATATATATTTTACGTCGGATAGTTAAATATCCGCCATGGTTTCTCATTTAAACGACGTCATTTTAACAACTTAGTCATCTATTACAATTTACAACGTCTACAATTTATTAACACCGACGTGGTTTGTTGTTGTGATAAGAATATTTTATTATTTTTATATCAAAATATTCAAAATAAATTTAAAATAAATCAGAAAAATGCAAAGTCAACTCCTATGAAGTCATTGATATATTTTCTTCCCCCTAAACCTTGAAAAAATTCATTTTGAATAACAAAAATTTAAAATGACTATCCAAAACAAAATTGTTTTGATGAGTCATAAAATCACTTCTAGTTTTATGGTTTAGGGTTTAGAGTCTAGGGTTTAGAGATTAGGGTTGTTATTTATTGGGGTTTATTTTTAAAGTATAATTTTTGGGTAGTCTAGGGTATATATTAGGCTGTAAAACCATAAACCCTTTTATAAACTTAATTTTTAAAATTATATAATTTAGTTTTAAGGGTTTAGGGTATTAATTGTTAACGACGGTGGTTGAGTCGTGGAATACATATGTTACGTCGTGCAGTAAAATATCCGACATGGTTTCCACTTTAAACGACGTCATTTTAATATGTAAGTCGTCTATTATAATTTACAACGTTTTCAATTTCTTAACTTCGACGTGGTTTTTCAGTCGTCTTTATATCAAAATATTCAAAATAAATTTAAAATTAATCCGAAAAATGAAGCGTCAAAATAAACGGCGTTACGTTCAGTGTTTCCGTCGTGGAATATTACATTTACGTCGGTTCTTGTAGAACTTTGGCCGTTTTAAAGAGCGCGCGCTCTAAAAATTTTCGCGCGCCCTAAATTTTTTTATATTTGGCTCTTATTCTTATACTTCTAACCCTGAACCCTAAAATTTTCAGATTTCGCGCAACGTAACATTCGCTCTCTCACTTCTGCTCTAATTAAAAGTTGCACTCTCCAGGCTCCGTCGAATCTGTGAGCTCGTCCAACCTATAAGTACAAACCCTATCTTCCCCTTGTAAATTCATTGAATGATATTAGGTTGTTTTGTTAAAGGGTTTTAGGTATATGCTTTGCGATCTGTTAATAATGTGCTTATAGGTATGGGTTCATGGATTTTCTGTTTAATGGGTTCATGGATTTTTTGTTTAATGGGTTCATGGATTACATTATCTGTTATGTTGAATTGGGAATGGATTTAATTTTGTCGGATCTTTTAATCACCCTATGTTATGTTGAATTGGGAATGGATTTATTGTTTTCATGCTTGGTTTCATGTATATGTTGGTTTCTTGCTTGGTTTCATATATATGTTGTGTTCTTAATGGGTTTTGGGTTCTTGAAAATAAACTGAGACACGACGCCTTTTTAGGCATACGACGACGATTACACGACGGTTTATGAAAAAACTGTCGTTGTATTACTTATATTAGACGACGTCTGTTGAAAATCCGTCGTCTATATATGCCAAATACGTCTGTTTTTGTTTAAAATCCGTCGTCTCTGTTGTGTATTACTTGCTATTAGATCTTTGTATAATCTGCTATAATGATGGTCATTGCCTGTATTTTCACTTTATTATAGATAATAGGTTATAGTGTCGGAGATGGATAAGTCATGGATGCACTCGGATAGAAGATCGAAGGCATATGAGTTTGGGGTGGAAGCAGTTTTGAACTTTGCTGTAGAAAATCTTCTAACTACAACACATATCCGTTGTCCATGTGTTAAATGTGTTAATTTGAAGTTGTTTGGGGTTGGAATTATAAGGGATCACTTATACTTTAATGGAATTGACCAAAGCTATAAGAATTGGACATTTTACGGAGAAACTTGGGAAGCAACTACTAATGCTAGTAGAAATGTTGAAGAAGATGATGGCCATAGTAGGTACAGTTTTGTGTCTGAAGAAATTGATATGGATGATAATGATTTTGGTGATTTTGGTTTCGATCCGTATGAGTTTGCCAATGTGATTGGGGATGGAGATCAACCAGTGTACCCTGGTTGTAGAAAGTACACGAAGTTATCGGCATTAGTGAAGTTGTATAATTTGAAGGCAAAACATGGGATGAGTGATGTCTGTTTTACAGAATTATTGATACTTCAAGGCGATTTGCTTCCAGAAGGAAATACAATACCAACCTCTATGTATGAGGCTAAAAAGACTTTGTGTGCATTAGGGCTGAGTTATGAGAAAATGCACGCATGCCCCAATGATTGCATCTTGTATAGGAAGGAGTATGAGGATTCAACTAATTGTCCTACTTGTGGTATCTCAAGGTGGAAGGAAGGCAAAGATTCAATCTTGAAAGAGGGTGTGCCAGCGAAGGTGGTGTGGTATTTTCCTCCAATTCCAAGGTTTAAAAGGATGTTTCAATCACATGAGACAGCTAAGAGTTTGACTTGGCATGCTGCTAGAAAATCAATTGACGGTCAGATGTCTCATCCGGCGGATTCCCCGTCTTGG
Organism: Prunus persica; assembly: GCF_000346465.2. Taxonomy (NCBI): domain Eukaryota; kingdom Viridiplantae; phylum Streptophyta; class Magnoliopsida; order Rosales; family Rosaceae; genus Prunus; species Prunus persica. Next base: position 6,300,458 of record NC_034016.1, on the reverse strand, counting down.
AAACTTCTTGATGATAAATGGCCTGAGTTTGGTAATGAGCCGAGAAACTTGAGATTGGCTCTTTCATCTGATGGATTCAATCCCCACAGTTCTCTAAGTAGCAGATATAGTTGTTGGCCGGTTATCTTAGTTACATATAATCTCCCTCCATGGCTGTGCATGAAACGAAAGTTCATGATGTTAACCTTATTGATTTCCGGTCCTAAACAACCCGGAAATGATATAGACGTCTACTTGGAGCCTTTGATTGATGATTTAAAATCTTTGTGGGATGAGATTAGTGGAGTGTATGATGCACATAATGGAGAATACTTTACACTCAGAGCTGCATTAATGTGGACAATTAATGATTTCCCCGCCTATGGAAACTTATCTGGTTGTGTTGTTAAAGGATATAAAGCTTGTCCAATATGCGGCGATGATACACCTAGTCACAGGTTGAAAAATGGCCACAAAATTTGTTACATTGGGCATAGAAAATGGTTACCAATCAATCATCCATATAGTAGGCAACGTGCAGCTTTTAATGGGAAACCTGAATATGGCATACCTCCCGAGCCATTAACCGGAGAAGAAGTGCTGCATATGGTTGAAAATGGTGACAGAGTTTGTTGGAAGAAGAAATCAATATTCTTTGATCTCGAGTATTGGAAATACCTTCCTGTGAGGCATGCCCTAGATGTTATGCACATTGAGAAGAATGTTTGCGATAGTATTATTGGTACATTGCTGGAGATCCCTGGAAAAAATAAAGATGGGATTGCTGCTCGATTAGATTTATTGAACATGGGGGTCAAAATTGATTTGCAACCCGAGTATGGAGAAAGACGTACTCGTTTGCCTCCTGGGCCTTGGAATTTGTCAAGAGCAGAGAAGAGAGAGGTTTGCAATTCTTTCTATGGTATGAAGGTCCCTGAAGGTTATTCTTCAAATATTAAAAATCTTGTATCTTTACAAAATTCAAGACTTCTTGGCCTTAAATCACATGATTGTCATACCTTAATGCAACAATTGCTCCCTGTGGCAATTCGTTCTGTTTTGGAGAAGCCTGCAAGGTATGCAATAACTCGTTTGTGCTTCTTCTTCAATGCTATATGTGCAAAGACTGTTGATGTTTCCAAGCTAGATAAGTTGGAAGAAGATGTAGTAGTTACTCTGTGTTTGCTTGAGAAGTACTTTCCCCCTTCATTCTTTGATATCATGGTTCATCTAGTAGTACATCTTATCAGAGAAGTTCGTCTATGTGGGCCAGTATATTTTAGGTGGATGTATCCGTTTGAAAGATATATGAAAGTGCTGAAGGGGTATGTTCAGAATCGTACTCGTCCCGAAGGTTGCATTGCTGAGCGGTATATAGCTGAAGAAGCGGTAGAGTTTTGTACTCAGCATTTATCTGATGTTAGTACAGTTGGAGTGCCTTCAAGCCAAAAGATGGGACTTTCAAAGCCATTATCAGGTTGCACAGTGAGCATAGTTGATCAGGACCTGTTGAATCAAGCACATCTATATGTCTTGGAGAATACGGAGGAAGTCCTACCTTATATCGAGTACGTATGAGTTTTATTCTTTAAGTTTCCATTTTAAATTATTTCTTATGTTTATCTTCTATATTTAGGACCGTAATGCTTGAATTTTTCGTGTCATGTAGGCAACATATGATCCACATCAAGACTGCTTATCCAAAATTTAGAAAGAGAACAAAGTGGCTGCAGGATAAGCACAATAGCACTTTCATTCAATGGCTACGCTTCAAGGTATATGTTGTTGAATAACATATTTCTCTTTTAATTTTCTTCTTATTTCTATGTTAGATTGAATTAAGATATATGATTAATTTGCAGGTTCAAAGTGAACTTGAGGAAGACAATCATGGCGTATCAGAAAATTTAAGGTGGCTAGCAGCTGGTCCAAACATGGCAGTGCCATTATATAGGAGCTATCTTATTAAAGGTATTAAATTCAATATCAAGGCACAAGATGATGTGCGGACAACTCAAAATAGTGGAGTTTATTTACTTGCACATACCATGCAAGTTGCTAGTGCCAAGGATAAAAACCCAATTCTCTCAAATATGGGTTTCTATGGTGTCATTCAAGAAATTTGGGACCTTGACTACCAAAAGTTTACAATCCCAGTCTTTAGGTGTGATTGGATAGATAGTTCTGGTCTTGTAGTCGACGAACTTGGATTTACCCTTGTAGATTTGAGTAAAATTGGACATAGGAATGACCAATTTGTTTTGGCTTCTCAAGTCAAACAAATATTTTTTGTTGACGACCCGATGCATCGTGGTTGGTCGGTAGTGTTATCAATGCCTAATAGAGAATATAATGATGTTATTGGTGATGAAGTCTTAGGTGATGTGATAATTGAGTGTGAGCCATTTACTAGAGGGATGCCAAATGTTGACACATTTGATGAACTGGTGGGTGAGTTAGGCGGTCAAAATATTCGAGATGGGTGTGAAGATATATGGATGAATGATGCTTATGTAATTGGCAGTGTATGACATTAATTTTGTAATATATTGTAATGTGATTTCTTCACTTTCTACGTTCAAATAAAACACGACGTTATTGTGAACCAGTTATTCAGCATATTTACCGACGTCTTAAAGCAACGTAACAATGAAGAACCACGACGCTATTGTGAAGCAATTATTCAGGATATCACGTCGGGGAAGGATTAAGAACCGCCATGTAATTCAAAATAACACGACTCCAATCTCATAATACCGACGTCTAAAAAACGAGATATATAATCTGAACGTTAAAAAATACGACGTCATCATACATTTTCCACGTCGCAAGTTCTTTTATAAACGAAGAGGAACGAAATGAATTCCGACGGTAATTCATTATAACCGCCGTCTAATATCAATTAAACGACGTTATTTGTAATACGGCTCTCATCATAATCAACGCCGTCTATATGTTCTGTAATACGGCTCTCATTTATTTGGAACCGACGTTGTTTAGAAGTTCAACGTCGTCTATATTAATAAGTGCGTCGTGAGTAATGAATACTTATAAATACAACGTCGACAATATAAATGCCACTGACGTTGTTTCGCATTCAACGTCAACTATATAAATACATACGTCGTAAATAATGACACTGACAACTATTTCCACGTCATCTTTTTTAGAAAAATCGAAGTGGAAAATTTATTTCACGACGGTTGTTTGTAAATAAGAGACGTAGTAGATTTCAATAACGTCGTCTTCTCATGTATTTAAAGACGTCATATTTTTTCTTGTCGTGAAAATTATATTTAACGGCGTAGTGTTTTAGTTGTCGTCGTTGTATGTCTATCTTGCGGCCTTGTTCTTTTAATATGTGTCATATTTTTCCTTTTTAACGACGGTGATTTGTTTGAGTTGGTCGTCTATTCTCATCCTCGACTATTTTTTAGAACTTTAGCAGACTAAACACGTCTGTTTTTATTTGTTTTTGACGTTGTTTTATTTAACAACGTCTAATATTTATCGTCGTTGTTTGTTTCTGAAAATAGGACGTATAAATTTTGTAATACGACTCTCATATATTTGTAACCGACGTTGTTTCATTGTTCAACGTCTACTCTATAAATACATACGTCGTAAATAATGACACTGACAACTATTTCCACGTCATCTTTTATAGAAAAATCGAAGTGAAAAATTTATTTTACGACGGCTCTTTTTATATAGGCGACGTAGTAGGTATCAATAACGTCGTCTTCTAATGTATTTAAAGACGTCATATTTTTTATTGTCGTGAAAATGATATTTAACGGCGTCTTATTTTAATTTTCGTCGTTGTATGTCTATAATGCGGCCTTGTTCTGTTAATATGTGTCGTATTTTTCCTTTTTAACGATGGTTTTTTTAGAGAGTTGGTCGTCTATTCTCATCCTCGACTGCTTTTTTAGATCTTTTTGCAGTACAAAGACGTCGTTTTGTATTTGACGATGACGTTGTATATTGTAACAACGACGGTGATTTAGCGTCGTGGTTTATGAGGGAAAAGATGACGATGGATTCCACGACCATTGAAAAACCGAATACACGACGGTGATTTATCGTCGTCTTTTTGCTTTTTTGTAGTAGTGATTTCAAATATTGTTGAATATATATTTCGTCTATATCACTGGGGACATGAGTGACTATAAGCACGTGAGACCTGCTAAGAAGAAGCTGACCAATACGACCGAGTGATTGTGGCTACCGTTGTTCAGTTGGTTGGGGAGATCGTGCTATTGCTAGAGGGAGCACATAAAATGCTTTGCAATCAAATTTTCTTTTGTGTGTGGAATTATGAGTAGTTCAAATGTTAGTGTACCCTTTAATATTCTCCAACCGTTCGAAATGTAATTAGCTGCAATGTACTTTTTTACACGCTGCTTTCTAATCACTCTGTTCCAACAAAGTGCTTCAAGTATCCTTCAGTTACAAATGTTTACAAAATCGTGCACCTAATAACCAATCGAGCTCAGATCTTAATAACCAGTAAAACACTAGAACATAACATTCGGAAAAAGTGGGTGCTACTGGAAATGATGAGTGCTGCTGGAAATCATTACTGGTAATGGAAACAACAGCTGGCTGCTGGAAATGCTACATTAGCCTGTGATATAATCAATGAATCTCTGTTAAAACATAATTCACCATAAACTACCCATTTTACATGGTAAAAGTCATTGCTTCTTCACATAACTCAAAATTTGATACTTTATCAAATGTCTATGAAAATTTCTAAATAGGGAGAAGACGTAAAATTAACATGTGTCCAAATTTCATGCAAGAATGAAACTAAGCAAATTTTCATTTCAATTATCAGTGGACATGGTAAGAGCTCATTAGTGGACATGAACAAAAAAATAATAATAATAAAACTGAATCTAGAAAACTTCACCTGATCATTAGTCTTCATAATAACCGGGCTTCGTCTAATAGAAACATAAATCATTCAGTTGGTCCGTGCATCCTGTCAAATTCGTCGAATAATGGGTCACTACGATCTATTGGAGTTGTTCATCATTGTTCGACGGTGATGTCCTGCATAAACATCAAACACAAGCACATAAAAAATTTACCTATTCAAATTTTAGGTGTTATTATAAATAGTGTTAACATCTTACGGTGTGTTCAAATTTCTTAGGCATTGTCTTTTATCATGACCAATATGTCCACACTACCGACAGTGTCTAATCCCTCGCTTCATTGCCTTTTCCTTTGCTCCCGTTACTCGTTTCGACCTTCATTTTCACCTCACTCTCTTAGGGTCTTTCATATATTGTGTTTGAGAGCTGGACCCTCCAACTTCGTTATTACTTGGTCCATCCTTCAACAACTTCAACTTCACCTGCAAACTTTTTAGAGTTTTTGACAGTAGCTCACATCCTTCTTCACTCATTAATGCATCCTCAACCACATCTGAAGCAAGTCGTGACATTGTACTCCGCTTTATTAAAAGACCAGGATCTGCAGAGTCTTTAATTTTGTTGCCATTTGCATCTGACACCAATCCAGATTTCGCAGTTTTCTTTCACCTCTTCAAAATATATTTATCGGGCATATATTCAATCTGGTCCCTTCTAAACAATGCTAGGATATGCTTGCAAATAATTTCAACAAATTCAAATCTTTTGCAGCTACACGATGCGTGGTCAAAATCTTTGACATATACAACTTCTGTCACTCTTGTTTCCCAATTTTTCCTTTCGCTCACGTTAAAGACAACTTTAGAAGCAGCCTCTATTTTGAGCTCTAGGAAACATGCTGTACTTTGTATTAGTTCTTGCTCAAACTTTTGAAACATTGTCCTTGTGTACAAGGTAGCCATTTGTTTGTTCATTGACATAGGTAGAATACATTGAGCCACTTCAAATGCATCTACGTGATCATCAACTAACTCTTTTTGACGTTGATGAGAAAGTGCCCTCTCAAATCGTATTATGAAATCCATCAATGAAATTCTCCTTGATATGTATTGCTTGAAGAAACCATTAGAACCTTCTGCTCTTTGGCTGCTTGACATTCTAGCGGCAAAAAAATGTCATGCTTAGGCTGGAACCCAAGATTCCCTTAATTTAAATATTGAACTTAGCAATGGATAGTCAGTCAAACCAGCATTTGTAACCACAATATTCCATTTTACATTAAACTCATCCTTATTGTCAGTATCCCATATGACTTTCTGAAATTCACGCCAATACTCCTCATAAGCAGAATGTGATAACATAACATAGAACTTTGATGTGATGTGCCATATGCAAAGTCGATGAAATGTAGTCAGGAAGGCTATTGAAATCGCTCTGGTCATTGTCGCATCTTGATCTGTAATGATCGTTTTAAGTTCGCTACCTGGCATGGCTTTCTTAAACTCCTCAAACATCCAAATAAACGACTCAGTCATTTCCTTGCTCAAAAATACAGATGCTTAGACAATTGTCTGACCATGGTTATTAACTCCCAACATTGTTGCAAATGTCAAGTCGTATCGATTCGTGTTGAATGTGGTATTGAATACAACATCTCCATAAAACCCGTACGCCCGTCTAGAAGTTGCATCTGCCCAAAAACATTGACTAAACCTGTCATGGCCATCTCCCTCAATCTTGAAATAAAAAGCCTCATTTTTTTTCTGTTCAGTCATAAAATACTCGGTCACTAGTTCAACATCGTGATTCCTCAGCTTCCCATTCACACTACATTCAAGATTGTAGATATTTTTTTTGGTAAAACCGATTTTATCCATTCCTCCGGATTGCACCTCGAAAATACTTACCTTCTGATGAATGGGAATATTAACCGAACCCAACTGTTTGTGAATACTTTTGTAGAATCTGACATACGACGGTGTGATCTCAATAAATGCATTCTTTCTGAGAGTGTCATCTGATGATTGTGTCCCTATGCAAAAAGAGAGATGGTATACTTCTTGCTCCCATTTGTCTTCACAACCACAATCTTAGCTTTGCAATTGCATCTACTTATTCCCCGCTGTCTTTTTCTCTCCCGAGTTTCATCTTTCCTGAATGCACCTTGTTTGCAACATACAAATTCTTTCCTTAGAATCTCTTTCTTAACTTTCCCCCAAAAGCTGGAATGAAGTCGAATACCAAAGCCAGCCAAGAATGCAAATCTATTATAGAAATTATAAACGAGGTCAAGCGAGTTGAACTTCATCCCAACTGCTGGTGTTTCCTCATTTCTTACTTCAGGAATGTAAACCCTCCCATTAGCTGTTACACAATCATCACTCTCTGAGCCCCTAGACATTTTATCCACGTATATTATTGATCCACTTCTGTATTACTGTATAGCAAATATTAATTCATTAATCAATCATTACTGCATCACAACATATCAATGCATTCCACTTACACAAAACATTGCCCAAATTGACACAAAACACGCATAGCCTAACTTGTTGGATTCCAATTACACAAAACGCCAGCAAAATTTAATAATAGTTACGTCATCTCTTGTGAAATAATCTGAAAAAAATAACATTAGAACCAACATGTTCAACTAAGAACACAAATGTAATTCAAACCAGCAATTACAGAACTTCACCCAATATCCTCTTCAAATGCTTACTCCTAATGTCATTAAGCCTAAGTTTAGGATTTTTTACCTACATTTCATAATTTCTCACCCCCATCAAAAAAATCAACTAAGTATATTGAATATTCATAAGAAATTGACGCATTATTGATAGCAGAAATGACGCATTATTGATGCCACAAATGACAAATTTCCCACCCTCACAAAAACCAAACCAAACCCAATAAAATCAATCCAGCAAGAGTGAACTTACCTCTCAAAATCCATCGGAAGCTCCAAAGTCAGTCAGCTTGAGAGAATGAGGTGAACATTAGAGAAGACTCTTTGGTATTTGAGACTCCATCTCTACCAAAATCGAGGAACAACTGTTGCTGCGGCGTCTAGCTACAAAAAGAGATTATGCTACTTTGCTTTCATCTGGAATCTTGTCTGCTGAACCAAAAAGAGAAGAGGTTTTCACTTGAGCCATAGAATCAAAACAGGGCAGCAGCTAGGTAAGAGCCATTAATCGTCATACCGAGGATACCATAGATCGCAGGCCTCCCAAGGAGCTGATGACAATGGAGCGACTATAGGGTTTGGGAGCTTTGGATCCTTCTAATTGTGGGTTTGCTTTACATTCAAAAAGAGAGGATTGTGTTCTTGAGTTTTTCACAGAGAGGGAAACAGGGAAAGATCTTCAACTGAAGTTGGGTTTCCAACGGGTTAGATTTCAACCCGGTTCTACATCCAACGGCTCTTACATACCCCTCAAAAACACCCCTTATAACTTTCCACTCACTATAAAAGCTCCCAAAATATTAGGGCCTATTTGGTATCTGATTTGAGTCCAATTTTATAACAGATTTTAAATTTAAAGGCCCAAAAACTCGTTTGGTTGGCCCATTTTTAAAAAACAAAATCTCAAAACAAACTTAAAAACAAAAAGTTGAGATTTTGTTTTTAAAAATGGGCCACCAAACGAGTTTTTGGGCCTTTAAATTTAAAATCTGTTATAAAATTGGACTCAAATCAGATACCAAACAGGCCCTAATATTTTGGGAGCTTCTATAGTGAGTGGAAAGTTATAAGGGGTGTTTTTGAGGGGTAGGCCCATTTTTAAAATATAGATAGAACCACCTTGCTTATGTATGAAATGATATGTTAGTTTTATGTCTGAACTTTCTGTAACTTTCTGTATATATACCAATTAAGCACATGCATATACACAATAGGACATGAGATTGCTTTCATGTAGACAAAATCAAAAAGTTTTGATCTGGGAATCCATATTTCCACATCTCAAACTCCTTTTTTCTTTGAATTATGGGGAAGGAATATCTGTGTTACCTTTAGAGAAAGGCAGCTTAGGTAAAAAGGAGATTAGTAATGATGTTAGTGTAATGCACATAAGAAACTGAAGAGAAAAAGAGAAAAAAGAAAGAAAAAAAAAAAGGTGATGAGATAACAGATCAGATCCTGGTCAAAGCCCAAAAGCAAAAGTCTAAATGATATTTGTATATGTCTCTGCGTCATTTGGACACAAAACTGAGCTGGTCCTGTACCAACTGGAGCAATAAAGTTGTTGGAAATTATGAAAACCATTAGCATATCATTTCATAAATTCACTTCAATCCTTAGCCTCTTCACTGTCATTAGTATAAATGTCTGAACTTTCTGTAACTTATTAGTTTTATGTTGTTGTCATCTTCTATTTATGTAATAAGGACCATTTTATTCATCTATTATATGAAGAGGCAAAAAAAGGCTTGCAAACCAATACTTTAGATAAGAATGAATGGGCTGGGATAAAGAAGAAGTTGTTTGATAAGTTTGGGAAAAGATACAACCGTGACAAATTGAAGCAAAAATATAACCGATTGCGCAAGATTCACGGTGAGTTTGGAAAGCTCATTTCTCAAACTGGGATGGGTTGGGACCCAAACATGAGCACTGTTCAAGCATCTGAAGAAGTTTGGGCATCATATCTCAAGGTATGCATATTCTTGTATAATTTGTCTTGTTTTGGTATCCTTCAATATATGTACATTTTTTAATCTATCTTGTTTTAACTGTACAGAAAAACAAGTTTGCAAGCCGTTTTCGTAGCAAAGGGTGTCCTCATTATGATATGCTTGGTGTGAAACACCACTGCCACAGGACAGATGCAATATGCATCTACTAATTCTCCTCCAGATTCTGATGTTCAAAGAGAGCTAGAAAATGATTTTCTTACCACTGGCGCGCACATAGGTCTTAATAGAGAAATTGGTTCAAGAGGCTTTAGTGAGGGAGGTGAAGGAACTAGCAACAAGAACAAGCGTGCTGCTCTATTCCCCCAAAGTGATCTTCCCTCAAGGTCAAAGTCATCCAAGTCCACCAAAATGGATGAAGCCATTGAAGCTTGGGCAAAGTCTCTTAATCCCAAAACTGAAGTTTCATTGGCAAAGCTTAAGCGTAAGGGCGAGAAGGAAGTATCCTCTCCATATAGAGAATTGAGCTCTGTTGAGGATTGTATGGACATATTGGAGGCCATGGAGGGAGTGAATGATGATGCTTATGTGAAAGCTTTAGATGAGTTTACTAATTTGGATTGGAGGAAGATGTTTGTGAAGATGTCGGATCCACGGAGGAGTGGCTCAATAGCCTACTAAAGTGAACGAGAGTGAATGAGTCTTAGGGCTAGTTTGGCATTGCTGTGCTTTTAAAAAAAACTGCTTTTGCTGTGCTGCGATAATAATCAGCTGTATAAAAAACAGCTAGGCTTTTGGTAAACTGTATTTGAAAAACTGCTGTGAGTAGTCAAAGTGTTTGGTAAATTTTTATCATAAGTACTTTTAGTGTGTATAATGACCAAAACGGACATGAATATGAAACTGTTTATTTTTTTCTTCACTCTTTTTCTACTTTAAAAAAAAAAAAAAAAAAACCAACTTTACAACATAAATTTTTGTCTTTTTTTAATTTACACTTTTTTATCAAAAATTTTAGGGAAATAGCTCAAAATGCCACTACTTTTATAATTGTAACTGAAAATACCACTCTTTTTAAAAAAATTTGGAACTATAACCTATAAATATATATGTATTGTCCCCTTATTATACACATATCACTTTTGCTGAAGTTCTCTATCAGTTTTGCTGAAGTTTTCTCTCAGCTCTCTCTCTTGGCTCTGTCTCTCAATTTCTCTTCACTCTCTCATCTCTTGTCGATCATCTCTCACTCTCTCGTCGCTCAGCCCTCAATCTCTCGTCGCTCAGCCCTCAATCTCTCGTCGCTCAGCTCTGACTCTCTCTTCTCTCTTCCTCTCCGAGCGAAAGCTGTTCATCGAAGCTCAACTCCATCGTTCACCTTGAACAGGTACTATTCATCATCATTTTCTTACAGTTTAGGGTTTCTCTGAAGTTGGTTTAGGGTTTATGCATTTCTATGAAATTGGTTCAGGGATTTGTTCCAAATTGGTTGAAGGTTTAGGGGTTTCTCTGAAATTGATTTAGGGGTTTCTCTGAAATTGATTTAGGGGTTTCACTGAAATTGGTTTTGGGGTTTCTCTGAAATGATCTTAGTATGATGATTCCTTGTTCGAAACAGTGAATGAGTTTGTTCTTTGTGGACCGATGCTTGCACTGCTGTTGTTTTGCTGTTGCTATTGATGTCGTATTGTCGTTTTGTTGCTACTATATTGCTAATGTAGTGATGTTGTGTTGGCATTTTAGTGCTGTTGTATTTTTATTTTATTATGATTTTATTATGGTTTTTGTAGCAGTTATTGATTGGTATTTGGTGGCTTACTATGGGTCTTTATGACCATTGCATTTAACCTTCTTACAAGTCTAATCGGTATCTATTTTCTTTGTTGAAGATGATATCTAAAGTCTAAGACAATTAACCTGTGTATATCATTTTGAACTTGTAAACTCCCAACCATATCATACTTTTTGTTTGAGAATAATGCTTGTTAATTAGACATATTTTTTTATAACTCTGTTTACTAACTTTAGGGCTTGCATATTGGATATAGATAAGTTTTCTTTAGAACTATGTGTGGTGTAATATGAGTTATTTAAAAGTTTGCTCTTTTGTGCTTGATCATTGTCTGCTTAAAAGAAAGCGGGAAATGAGTGAAGATGGGAACCTACCACCAGCAGGTGTGGTTTAGAGAAATGGGCACATTGATTTTGCTATAAGCTAACTCTTTAAGCTTTTGCTTTTCTTGTTTGTGTATGGATACTTAGAGCACTTTGTTTCTGAGGAGAACTTATAATTTTGTATTGTACATGTCTAACAAACATTTTATACAGTTTTGATGGTTTATTTATTAATTTATCTTTGATATCGATAAAGCAGAGAATACATACAGACCTCTTATTTTGTTAAGAAAAAACTGAAGGGATGGTGCCAATTTCATTCATTTTCTTACATTTGAAAGGAGGGCCATAGTGGAGTCATTATTGTGGTTGCCACTAATTCATAGGATGTTTCATTACATTATACCTTGAAGTCAATCAATTCTTTCCCGATGTCTTCTTGTTTTTTAAAACTCTTTCTAGTCAGATAGATTTCTATCGTTAGTCTTGAATTGTTCTCAATTAGGCTTGTTGTTCTCAATTAGGCTTGTGCTACCGCACATTCCCATTCTAGCTGAAGCTGTGTCATGATTATCTGGTGTGTTGAGATGTGTCTTTAGATATTATATTATGCAAGAGTTGTAGAGTACTGGGTGTCTTGGGATGTGGCTTTGAGCTATTGAATTAGTAGGTCAGTTGTAAATAACTGGGGTTTTGTTTATGCTCTGTATTTTTTAATTTTTTTTCACTTAATATCCTATAATAGGTTGTTGATAAGTGCTAATTGTTTATTGCTTGTTATTGTCTAGATTGCAACGGATTGAATTTTTTTTTTTATAATATTGGCATGCAGGGAAAGATGGTTGCTCAAATGAAGTTGATGATTGCAGAGGAAGAAAAGTTCCAAGGAAAAGCATTGTCCCTATCCCATACAAAGACTGCAATCAGTACGATAAAGGAGAAATTCAGTGAACAACAGCTACAAAGGTTTGAAGAGAGTTGTTTTGGGCATCTCTTACTGATTGAGGACCTCAAGTGGACTTCGCCAATTGTCCACGGCTTGCTGTTGAGGAAAGCTGATCCAAAGACAGTTTCCCAACTGAATGGGATCAAATTCATCATTGGCAATAAGGTGATCCAATTCACGGCGCAGCAATTTTGCATCGTGACAGGGCTAAGGTTTGGAAACCTTCCCTTTATTCCGATTCCCACTAATGAGAACTGCTCATTGAAAAGGAAGTACTTTGGCAACGATAAACTGTCAACCTTTTAGAATTAGAAAAGGCCTTCCTCGAATGCGCTGATGCGGACGATGTATTGAAGCTCAGATTTGTATACTTTGCTGTGTTTGTGCTGTTGGGCAGTGAAAAACATGTCCAAATTGACATGCGATATTTGAAGTTGGCCGAAGACCTTGAAGAGTTTGGGAAGTATCCATGGGGTGCTGTGTGTTATGCCAAGACAAATGCGTCACTTCTGAGGGCACTTTGTACAGATTACCAGCGAGTGAAAGTGCCCAAAAAAGCTGCAAAAACAAAAAAATCTGAAAAGAAAGCAAAAACAACGGCAACTGGTAGACCAAGAGAGTACCACCTCAAAGGTTTTGCCTATGCACTTCAGGTGAGCAAATTTCCATTCATGTTGAAGTTAAATTTCATTTGTTTACAGTGACTCATGTTTTATTCCTCAAACCAGATTTGGGCTTATGAGGTATTTCCAGCGTTGGCTGCACTACATTTGGTGGTGCACGAAGATAATGCTTACATCCCTCGTTTACTACATTGGAGGAGCAATAGTTCGCTGCATTTTTATGAGCTAATGAGCCAAGTATTCGAGAACCGTGAGGTTAGTTAAGTTTTTAATGATAATGTTAGGCATATGAAAATATAATATAATAAGTTTACTGATATGTATATTGTATGTGTAAATTACAGGTTGATGTGCAACTTCTCCGGCCATCTGTAATCGACAAGCAGTAGCCGTATTAGACTTGGGGTGACAGTGTTGACGATACTTTAGAACTTGTTCAGTTGTTTAGCGATGACGCTGAACAAAAAACTAGCACTTCTGCCTCTGTAGAAGAAAAAGATAAGGACATTGATGAAACTGCTAGCCTTCCGTCGTCTTCTAAGGCAAGCATTACATTTTTTTCCAAGATATACGTCATAATACAATAGGAAAATAACTGCTGTATTGTTGCAATATATTTTGAAAATATTGTAACACTTGCATTATAACTGAATGCAGGGTACAGTCACGTCGAGAGAGTTACGCACTTTGAAGCGTGAAGTTCAAAGGACAAAGGATGAATTGGCCAAAGTTGCCATATCAAATCGAGCGCTTCGCAATAGAGTGCATCAGTTGGAAGACATGGTACGGAAGGAGTCATTGAAAGTTGAAAGAGAGTTCGAAAAAAATAAAAAGTGTGTGGAGGATTTCCGCAACACCCCGGCTTCAATGGAGCATTATTTTAATGTGGAGATAGAGCAGCTGAAAAAATGAAATGGTGGGGTGAATGAAGGTGGGGAAGGACATGAGGACCTCAGTAGTCCTCATATGAATGAAGGAGGCGACAATGACTTGTCTCCATTACATGACCATGTTATCTGCTAGCCAAATCACACTAATGCGATTCATTCGCCCGGAGCAATTCAAACTGGCGGTAATGGAAACACAAGGCCCCGGTGATGGAGCCGAACCTTCCGCAGCCATGGTAGTCGAAGAGGCAGAAATGGCCGCTTCAGTTCCTCACTTACAAGTGCATGAAGCAGCTGAGCAGGCACAATCCGAGAAGCTGCCTACCCCGGAAGATATGGCCGGGTGACCAAATTTGCCAAAGAGTGTTGTCTTTGTTAGAAGATTGGAAAGTGACTAAGAGTATGCCATCGGGAGATCCGATGAATCCTCCAAGTTTACCCACAGTTAGTATGGCTGGTGATGAAGAAGGTAGTTCGAGTGTGGAAAAAAAAGAAGTGGAAGGTAAAGGGTGCAGACAGAAGCGCCCAGCGCAGACATTGTTGAGCCCATTTACTGATCCTTTGAGGAAGAAGAGGACGATGAGTGCGTCGGCTGCGACTGCAACCCCGCCATGTTTTGATCCATTAAAATCCGTGCCCATTGAAGATGTGAAGGCAGTAATAGAGTTTTGCACTGCCTGAAAAAACGATATCAGGTTAGGATTCTTTACCTTTGAAATCCAATCTTCATCCTATTCTAGTATGTAGTCATAGACTAATGAGAAAATGTAGAGTTTGCTTTAATATACATGTGTATTTTTGTCATCAACAAAGTCAGAATTATGAGATGACTACAAAAGTAACCGTTGCAAGTTTGCCTTTTGTAGTGTGGAGGTGCAGCTGGAATCATTTTCAGTGGGCGCTGATTTTTTCTATAGACTTATCGATGAAACGGAATGGATTAGCTCAAGGGTAAGAATGCACAAAGCTCTACTTTATTGCGATAATTCAATTGTTTTCTCACCTTTTTTAAGTGTACAGTTGTATGAAATTGTGCTGATATTATATGTGTCAACTTTCAGCACCTGGACATGGCAACCTTTCTTATCCGGAAAAGGCAACTCTCTCATCCGTTGGTATTTGGAACTGACTGGACAACGGCAGATTGTTGCTTGCAGGTAAACATGTTACCATGTTACATTCACTGCTTCATTTGCTTTCGGTTGTGATTTTCTAATATGCTTTCATTTCAATTTATGCAGCAATTTCTAGAGCCGTTCAAACCGACTGCCAAGAAACGTTGATCGAAGAAGGTAGCTGCTTCAAACACCGTTGACCTTCCACCCAGCAAGCTGAAGAATATACATTACTTTGTGCGTGGTACGTGGCAACACGGGTATGGCCAAGCTTGGACAAAAGTCCGGAAGGTCTATTTTTCATATAATCTTAAAGGGTCTCACTGGGTTGCAATCGAAATTGATTTCGTCAGACATACTGCAACTGTGTATGACTCCTATGTTGCTTTTACCAAATGTTCGAAGCTGGTTACACTTCTGCACCCTATTAGCGATACGCTGGCACGAGTGCTGTACGATATGCACTTTTATGAAGATTCTGAGGTTGAAGAGGTTAAGCAAAAGGGGCTGAAGATGTCGACGTTTACGCCATTCTCAGTTTGCAGCATTGCAGATGTGCCACAACAACGAGATGGGTAAGCTTTGTGAATTTAGTGCAGTTTATCCAAATTGTACATAACTGCAGTTCTAATTTCCCAACTTATAGCCTCACAGTACGTCTTGCGGAATCATGACCGTCAAATTCATCGAGCATCTCAGTGCTGGGATTTCGGTAGATAAAGTTGACCCTTTGAAGATCAAATATTACCGACTGAAGCTTGCAATTGAGGGTTTAAGGGGGGAGGCATATTTATGAGGTAAATGTCTTAATGTCCTTGAATTCACCTCACTCTGGACTTATGACTTAGAAATTCACTTTGCTCATTACTTATGTTAGGAACTCCTTTATATGAAGATGCAGACGTAGATGCTTTGCTGGGGGTACTTTATATGGTCATCCTGCCTTTTTGCTAGAGCTAGTTGGTTTAGTTATTATTGTGAGGTGTAATATTGTACAGTCTAGAAGCAGTGGCTTATTGCCTTACATGGCACACACACTGTTTCGATTTTGAAGGTTAACTATTTTGTACACCTCTATATATAAACATAGTTGCTCTTTATGGATGCTTTTGTAGCCATTGTTTCTGTGGTTTTGGGAATCTGTTACTGGACTTACTGAAGCATACAACTTTGTTAACATTTCTCCATTTAGTTTTGACTTAGTTCGTCTTAAATAATTTCGGCAGCAATTCTACTTTTTTGCTTAGCATTATGTTGTTATTTGAATTTGGAACCTCATACTGTGTTTGCTGATCTTCGCTGGAGTAGGTACCAATCACTCCTCTTTCATCTTGCATACTGGATTAGTTTCCTTGTGTATTTAGCTGCATTCGATCTGAGTGATTGTTCTCTTTCTACAGGGTATACTAGCACCATCCTGCGTAAGAATGGTAAATTATCTGAATTGATCGGTGAACTTCAGGTACCATTTTCATGATTTGTACTCTGCTTTGCTAGTGGAACTCGCAGAACATTTGTATTTGGTGTTATTTTTGTATGAGTTTTTAATTTTGTAATGCATTTGGTAAACTAGGGTTTTGATCAGTTAGATAGTTTATTTATTTCGGAGCTTGTGTCTTGTTGCTCAAAAAATTGAAGGATTTGTGTTTATTTCTGTTTTGTTTGCAGCCTTTGTTCAATGGAACCGGAGAACAATCAGAAGGTGACTTTTATGCGATCGCATCACAGGTATTGGAAAAACTGCTATAAATTTAGTGTCGAATGATGCTTTCTCGTGTTCAATTTTTGTTTTTTGTAATGGATATCAATTTTCCTGTGTTACTTTGTTTTAGGTGCGCCGACTGGCAGCTGAGGTCCGGCAACTAGACTCGTCACTACAAAGAGCCGTCCTAAAGGGGAATGACAACCAAATTGCAAGGTAGCTTACTTTCTCTTCTGTGTTCAAATGAATTCTTAGCATGCTTTGTGCTTTTTCCTCTTGCTTATAACCACTCAATGAATGCATGCTCCTGCCCTGACTTTTTGGTTAAGTTGTAAAACGATTAATTCCTTACACGTATGTATTTCATAATGCAATAGAAACATTTTATACTTGGTTATATTTTTTCTTTGATTTTTTTAATAGGTTTGACATCACTAATAATGCCAACAGCTACCTTGGGGGCATTGGGTTATGGTTACATGTGGTGAAAGGTATCCAGATGATATATTTATGTTCATATTATTTCATCCATTGGTTCTGTGAGTTGTTGTCTTCTTTAAGAAAATCTAATATTTGCTCTTCACAAATGGTTAGGGTCTAAAATTCTCAGATCTTATGTATGTGACAAAGTGTAGTATGAATGCTGCTGTTTCAAAATTGCATAAACGTCTGGAGAGCGTGACAGAGGCTATTGCTATAAGTTTCTTTTCGGCTGTCTATGCCAAAAAAAAATAAAAAAAATTCTTGTTTTGTTTGAGTTTCTGTTAATGGGACCATGTTTGTTCCCAACATCAAATAGATTTACAGCACTCATCAATATTACTTATAGAATTTGTATAAACAATTGAAATCACAGTATTAAACATTCTTATGCTGGACAGAACACAAAGAAGCACCTGACACAGAGAGTCCAGAATTTGGACGATAAATTGCTAGAGCAGAAATATATTGAAAAGTCGATTGTGGACAATGTATGCCATTTTCTGCATATCATGAGCTTTTAGTTCTGAATTCATAATTCAAATTAAAAAACTTCTAGTTTGATGAGGCTTATCAATGAAACTTCTGAAACTTCTGACTTCTAGTTTGATGAGGCTTAGCAAATCTAATATTTCCTCTTGTCTTTCATCTTCTTTCAAGGCTTCACCTATTGTAGTTTCTATTTCGCATCATGTGCCTTCCTTGGATTCTAGTCCAGTTCCTAATCTTGCTTCCTCACAATCCTCTGATATCCCTTCCCGTGTTTCTGCCTCTTTGGTGGTGATCCTGTTTTGGTTGGTTCGAGTGCAAACTCTACAGAGAATTTACAAGTTCTTAATGCTCAACAATTACAAGTTCTTTTGCCTTCTCAAGAATCTTCTTCACAGTTTATGCCTCCTCCTATGCATCCTATGCATACAAGGTCTAAGAGTGGTATTGTCAAGCCTAAGCCATTTGAGGAATATCAATGCTATCTTACTACTATTCCTTCTCTTCATGACGCTGCTGAACCAGCCACTTATAAGGCTACTTCTCAGTCATCTGTTTGGATACAGGCTATGAGAGAAGAAATTGAAGCTTTGTACACCCAAGGTACATGGGATTTAGTTTCTATGCCTGTGGATAAAAACATTGTTGGTAGCCGATGGGTTTATAGAGTCAAGAAGAACTCAGATGGGTCTGTAGCAAGACATAAGGCTCGCTTGGTTGCACAAGGTTTCAGTCAAGCTCCTGGTCTAGATTTTAGTGAGACGTTTAGCCCTGTTGTAAGGCATACAACAGTCCGATTGGTTTTGAGTATTGCTGCTATGAACAGGTGGTCTCTTAGACAACTTGATGTGAAAAATGCTTTTCTTTATGGTGACCTTGAAGAAGAAGTGTTTATGTGCCAACCTCAAGGTTTTGAAGACTCTAAGTATCCAACCCATGTTTGTCAATTAAGAAAATCTCTTTATGGGCTAAAACAAGCACCCAGAGCTTGGAATGCAAAATTCACAGGTCATCTTCCAGCCATTGGTTTTACTGTTTCTCTTTCTGATCCAAGTCTTTTTGTTAAGCATGTTGGTTCAGATAGTGTTATTCTTCTCCTCTATGGTGATGATATTATCTTGACTGGTTCTAAAGATAGTTTAGTTCAAGAGGTTATTGATTAATTAAGTGTTGTGTTTGAAATGAAAGATATGGGGCGATCAACCTACTTCTTAGGATTGCAGATTTCTTACCATGATAATGGAGATATCTTTGTCTGTCAAACAAAATATGCTAGAGATTTACTTGCAAATGCTGGTATGGATACATGTCGATCTTGTACTACTCCATGTAAGCCACATTGTCAGCTTTTGGCTTCGGAGGGTGACTCCTTATCTGATCCAACCATCTATAGGAGTATTGTTGGGGCACTGCAATATTTGACATTCACTCGACCTGATCTTTGTTATGCTGTTAATACTGTCTGTCAATATATGACTCAACCTTCCGATTTACATTTTCAGTTGGTTAAGCGCATCTTAAGGTATATTCATGGTACTTTGGATCATGGTCTGAATTTTACAAGTGGATCTTGGGATCTTCATGCTTATAGTGATGCAGATTGGGCCTCAGATGTGAAAACTCGCAGATCAACCACTGGTTTTGTGGTTTATCTTGGCAACAATCCAGTTTCCTGGCGATCTAAGAAGCAAACTTCTATTTCTAGAAGTTCAACTGAGTCTGAGTACAGGGCATTAGCCAATACAGCAGCTGATCTAGCATGGGTTCGACAAGTTTTACTTGATTTAAAGTTATTCTTACCACAGCCTCCTACAATACATTGTGACAATCTTTCAGCCCTTGCTTTAAGGTCAAATCCTGTGTATCATTCTCGGATCAAACATTTAGATATTGACTTTCATTTTGTAAGAGAAAAAGTCCAAAAGAAAGACTTGTTTGTGCAGTATATTCCCGCTGAAGAACAGGTAGCAGACATCTTCACAAAGGGACTACATGGTCCTATTTTTCTGAGACATTGCAGGAATCTGCAACTTAGCAGCTCAGCTGGGTTTGAGGGGGAATAATAACCATATATTCATATATTATATTGAATAGCACGTGTTCTGTTTGTTTGTTAAGAGAGTCTGTTAGAGTGTTAAGAGAATCTATTAGTTTGTTAAGAGAGTCTGTTAGTTTACTATATAAGCACTATTTCATTGTAATTAGTTTTACATATAATCAATACAAAAGCCTTCTATTATCAGACTTCTTCTTCTTCCTTCTTCTTCTTTCCTCAATATTCTCTTACTGTTATCATGGTATCACGAGCTTAGGTTCGATTCTGAGGTCTATTCACTTCCGCATTCTCTTCTTTCTTATTTCTCTGCTTCTTTCTTCTGTCAATCTCAAATCCTGATCTCTCAATTTCTCTGCAATTTTCTCCAAACCAAATTTTCTTCTGTGAAACCCTAATTTTTGCTTTCATGGCTTCTTTTCTCAAAATTGATGGTCTTTTGGGCATGCTTACCATTTGGCTTAACGATGATAACTTCTTGAAGTGGAGTTATCAACTGGAGTCGGTACTCCAGGGCTACGATTTGTTCGGCCACTTCGATGGTTCATCTGCTTCTCCTCCCAAATTTGCCATTGTCGATGAAGAAGGCGCTACTTCTGAGCTCACTGCTGCCTATAAAGACTGAATTCGCACAGACAAGGCACTCTTGAGCCTTCTTATTGCTTCTCTGTCAGATGAAGCCCTTGAGTATGTCATCGGGAGTCAAACAGCTAGAGAGGCCTGGCTTCATCTCTGTGATCGCTATGCCTCTGTTTCTCGAGCAAGAATTAATCATCTGAAAACAGAACACGTGCTATTCAATATAATATATGAATATATGGTTATTAAACTTTTGGTTATCAACTGATATGGCATATAACATGAATTGTTATGTCATGTGCCACATCATCAATTTTAATTTAGTTAATTTAGTATTTTTTTTTTTATAAATATTTTCATTTAAATCATTAAGCAGTTTAACAATCCCTCCCCCGCCACAACAATATTATCTCAACACCATCGCCGCCGCACTGGGATCCTTCAAACATCTATATGGAGCCGATATGTCTTTTCTCTTTTGCTGGGTTACCAACGGCCTAGAAATTCCAAGTTGATTCGGGGAAATACTATGATGGAATGGAGAGGATGATATGACACCACGGATTAATCTCAAATAGTACGTAGTGTTCAGTTCCATGGATATATGCAACCAAGCAACAATATTTTTCCAGATTTGAAGGGAGGGAGGATATGCCCCCAATTTGGGTCTAAAGACCTTAATTATTCCTTGATTGGATTCTCATAGTTAATGATCTGAAATTTCAGATTCAGTTGTGCATTTTTTATGTTTCTTTCATTTTTATATCTCTTTCTTTAATCGATGGCCAAAAGATATACAAATAACTAAACAGAGAAGAAGAATCAGAAACGATTTGATGAGTTGAAACCAACTTCTTAATGAATAGGGGGGGTATAATGTGGCGATGGAGGCTGGTTAGGTTGAATTAAAATGGTGAGAAATAATTTTGTTTATTTAGAAGATGATAAAATTAAATAAAATTAAAAGAGATGATGTGGCACATGATATGACACTCTACCTCATATGCAACATCAGTTAGTATGATATACAAGTTTTTTTTTTTTTTTTTTTTTATAGGAGAAGTAAAACACTACAAACAAAAGCCTCGAGGACACGCAGGCCCCAACAGGTCAAAAAAATAGGGACCGAACAGTTCAGAGGCAAACGAGTCTCCCACAGCTTGGAAGGGGTAAGCCCATGCCCCAAACTAGTCACAGCATCAGCCATAAAATTTGCCTCACGGAAAACATGACTAAAAGAACAGGAGTCAAAGAAGGAGCTGAGAAGCGTAATATCCTTAATCAAGAGGTTGATACTCCAAGGGGCCATAGCTTTCTTGTTAACACAGTCCCAAGGTACCGACCAATAGTAGATTTATGTTGAATTTGCATATTGCTACTGAGACTAGATCTTACATTGGCTGCACATTGTTAGAAAAATACACAGTGGACTTATGTAAATTAATTTTTTGACCAGAAACTTCAGAGAAGGAGTTAAGCAGTTTAGTAATGTTTCTGGCAGCCACGGTGGTGGCCCTGGCAAAAATTAAGCAATCGTCTGCAAAAACAAGGTTATAGATACGAAGACAATAAGCCAAGATTGGTCTTAGGAGAAGCAGCTAGCAAATTGCAATGTTTAATGAAAGGTTCCATACATAAAATAAAAATATAAGGGGAGAGGGGTCTCCTTGTCTAATACCCCTGGAAGGGGTGAAATAGCCATGAGGGGAACCATTAATAAGAATAGAAAAAGAAGTGCTAGTGATACAGTTCATAATTCTATCACACCAAGCCATACTGAAACCAAACTGGTGAAGGCAAGATTTAATGCAAGACCAATCAAGGACATCATAAGCTTTTTCCAGGTCAAGCTTAACAGCCATGGCTCCTTTAGAACCTTTCTTACGTTTGAAGTCATTGAACAACTCATGGGCAATTAAATTATTATCAAAAATAGACCTTCCCGAAGCAAAGGCCCCCTGATTCTGCGATATGCATTTCAAAATAATAGGTTTAAGCCTATTAATAATAATTTTAGTGATGATTTTATAAGTTACATTGCAGAGGGTAATAGGCTTAAAATGAGCTACAGTTTCAGGAGCAGTAACCTTGGGAATAAGAGCAATATTGGTGTGATTAATTTCTCTTAAAGACAAGTTGTCATTAAAAAAATCATCCACCAAGCTTTTTAATAGGTGCTTAGTCTGATCCCAGAAATTTTGGTAAAAGATGGCATGAACACCATCCGGGCCCGGAGCTTTAAGGGCACCAATACTCTTGATAGCCTCAAAAAGCTCTTCTTCAGAAACAGGGGCTAAGAGTCTATCATTATCAGATGCACTAATACAAGGTTGGATAATTTCTGTGTAGTTTTTAATCACCCTCAAACTTGGAACATTAGATGCCGTAAATCTCTTTTTAAAAGCATCCACAAGCAAATGATTAAGGCTCTCTCCCTCCACCCAAATGCCACTACAATCCTTGAGCTTTAAAATTTGGTTCCTCTTTCTTCTAATCAAGGCTTGGGTGTGGAAGTATTTCATATTCTTATCACCTAAGTTCAGCCAATTGGATCTAGCTTTCTGAACGTAAAAAACCTCCTCCTGCTCAAGGAGCTATTGTAAGGATTTATTAATTGAGAGGTCTCTATTCATAAGATAGGGATCAGTGGGCTTAGTATAGTTGGTCCTGAATGACTTTTAACTCGTCTTGAAGAGAGCTGATTATGTGGAAAAGGTTACCAAAGACCTCACGATTCCACTTTTTGAGCAGATGTTGAAAGGTTTGACAGCATGTGTTAACTTGCTGAGAAGCATTGCCAAGATAACCCACGTTCCAGGCTTGGTTGAAAATTCTAGGGAAATCCGGATGGGATAACCACATGGCTTCAAACTTAAAGCTCCTAGAGTTGTTGCTCTTGTTTTTTGTGGTGCAAGAAAGGGAAATTGGACCATGGTCCGATCTAATGATTGGCAGATTCTGGAGTACACAATTTGGGTACAGATTTAGCCAATTGGGGTTAACCAAAACACGATCAAGTCTCTCATCACTACAAGAAAAATGTTCTACAACAACATGTCATTAACAATGTGCATAGGTTGTGCGTTGTGGATGTGGGCATTCACAATGTGCTGCAACAGTGTGTTGTAGTACATAGAGTTTAACAACGTGTATTTACGGCACGTTGTTGAAACGAAATTTAGAGATTTTTTTGACAACGCACCCTGGCGTGTTGTTGTATATTTAGTTCAACAACATGCATCGCATGTTGTCAAAACTATATCAGTTTTCTATAATAATTAAAATAAAATAAAAAAGGAAAAAAATTGATAAAAAAAAAAGAGCCAAATTTTTTGCGGGGAAAACTTCCTCTCATTTTACCAAAAAAAACAGAAACTCCTTCTCTCTCAAAATCTGAAATGTTCTAAATATTTGACAAGCTCTCTACATTTTCTAAAAACTCTCTCTCTCTCCATCATCACAACCCAATCTCCAAATTTTTCTCTACTCTTAAAAATTCCATCAAAGACCCACGAAATCTAAACTCTAACCATCCCTCAAGTCTCCATGGCAGAAGCTTGAAGCTTTCTCTCTCTCTCTCTCTCTCTCTCTCTCTCTCATCAGTAACTTTTAGGGCTGGGCATCTGAGGACTGCCCTCGCCGCCTACTCGATGTCACACGCCATTGCACAGACGCAGACCATTGGCTCGCTCTGATTTGGAGTTGCTCATCTTCGATATCTGCAATCGGGTAATCGAGTTCCCTTTCTGTCCTTGTTACTGAAGATTAGGGATTAATTTTCATTTGGTTTATGTTTGATTTGTAGCTTATTTATATCTTCGATTTGCTTTATATGAATTCTTGTGTATAACCTAAATTGTAAATTTTTAAAAAGGCATTAACCGATAAAGGGTTTTGTAATGGTACAAATCTCCTGGGTTTATTTATTTTATGTTCTTTGTATTTTCTATGTTTTTTTTTGTCTTGCCATTTTGTTGAATCTTGTGTGTTATTTCACCTTCAGAGGAGAGATTTATAAAGTACTATGAGAGTCTAATTGAAGAAAGACATGTATGTGTACATGTATACTATTTATTTTTAGAATCAAAGGGAAGATGAGAAAGTACTATGAGTATTGGGTTATCTTTATCACTTCTAAACACTCCAAACTGAGCTCAATACAACTTGTCTGTCTAACTTTAGTTAAAGTTTTCTACTTGTAGAATTATACGTATTGGGTTTTCAAGTTTTCTACCTGGTTTAATATTTATTGTTATTGTAATTATACATGCTTTTCTTATGAGGTCCCATTTTGGTGATGGATAGACAAGCCTGAGATGATGGAGGACTCATGAGCCAGAGTTACATCCCTACTTTGTACATGGAGATTTATGGGAGTCTTTCAAGGACTAGATTGCGTACGGTGCATGGGTCACAAAATGGGAGTGACTTTGTCTGCTATTCAGCTCTATGTAGACCCATCAAAGCCCTCCACAAGAATAAGGTCAACAATATCGTAAACACAAGACTTTCAATCAATTCAGTCTATGTGATTTTTCTACTTAAGCACTCTGGATTATAGTTTATGTTTGCAGCTGCTAACTCTGGTGCAATGTTCATTCCTTAATGTTTCTGCTCATCCTTTATTGTGTCTAGTTTATGGGTTCACATAAATGTCATTTTGTGGGAAAAATCTAGAGGAAATTTGAATTTAGTGACCGAAGCAGATGGAGCATGCTGTGCATTTTGGTGTGATTAATTTTTTCATTATCATTGTTGGATTCCTTGCACTTCTATTGAGGTTGTTATATATGATCTCTTTGTTGAGTCACTCTCTAAGATTTACTTGCCTACTTACCCTGATTACATTTGTCTATTACAAAGTCCTGAAATCTTGATTGTATTTGTATGTTAAAATGTTCTGTTAATGCCTTCATTTACTGGCCCTTCACTTGTAGCTTAAAAACTGTTTTACAAAATCCACCATTTCTTTGAATGGAATGGTCAAGGCGATTGTGGATACCACTTGGTTGGTTGGGTTACAATTTGATTTAAATGTTGCTGAATCTTGCAGTATATGGGGAAATGGAGGTGATAATAGGCAGTAGGAAAGATGTATTTTGAAATTAGGTTGTGAAGAAGAATTATGGTAGTGTAATGGGGGTTGGTCCGTTTATCAGGTGAGGCATCTTATAGGCAGTGGATGATAAGATCTTTAATATGATGCATGGTGCAGTACTTGTATATAGTGTTACTTTGTGGTAAAGTGAATGTCTTACAGTTTTTGGCATAATCTCACATTGACTTGGCAAAATGTTGCCTAGAGTTGCATGCTAATAGCTAGTTTGTACTAGAATAGATATGTGTAGTAAAATCTCCGAAAAGAATTATATATATATATATATTCATAGCTTTTCATGGAGATACATTATAGGTTATGCAAGTATTTCTTTTGACAGTAGACTTCTTAGCAATTGGAATAATTTGTTATTATTTATTTTATTATTTTGGTTATGTCTATTTTTTTTATTTGCTCATAGCCTACTGGAATTTTTAACCAGATAAGGACATGGGAGCAAAATCACAATCAAGTGAGTTTCCATAGGTGCACCATTCTTGCTTGGATGCTCGGTTCTTGGATCTCTTCAGGTGCTTCAAGACTTTGAAACGTAACTAATCACTTTGCTAGACCATGCTTAAAAAAATGTTGAAGTTTAATTACTCTGATAGTACAATTTCCCTTCATTTCCATTTGGACAAATGTAACTTGACAATGGATTTGTTGATCTTTCTAATATGTATGGAGCTTTTTTTTTTTCTTAATGAAAACTCTCTATTCCAGGCTATCTTATGGTTGAAAAGGAAGAAAATAGTTATACTTGGATAGATTGTATTGTTACAAAGTAATTCTAAAAATAATATTAAAAGTAATAATATTTAGTATCACAACGTCCAAAGTGTAACACCCCGACCCCAAATTTTACCCTTATTTAATTATTTAATTATTTAAGGGTATTTTAGTCATATTTTTTAACTGGAGAGAGTTTGGGACCGCGACTTGTATTTTTGGATAGGTCGTACTGAGACGAGTTCATAGACACGTAGTGGGCTCGAATCGGAGTTGTAACGAGAGAGATATGGTCAAAAGAAGTCCAGTGGCACAATCGTAAATATTTCGAAATGGGATTTTTTATAAAAATCAGATTTTCTCTATCTCTCTCTCTCTCTCCCCTGCGCGCGCAGAACAGCCCCCCCTATTACTGTTCACAGCGGCGGTTTTTGGGCCGCCGCCGCCGCATCCGGCCACCACTCGGGGTGGCACCGGTCCCAAAAGAACCGTGCCATCCTCCTCTTTCCATCCCGACCGATCTCAGCCACTGAAACCACCTGTGCTCGCCGGAAAATGTAAAAATCCGACCGATTTTAACCCAAAATTCAAGGAGCTCGATCTCCCTCCTCCGGCCACCAAATCCAACGAGCAAGGTATGGTTTCTCACCTATTTTTCATGTTCTAGCTGCCTGTTGGGTAGGATTAGATCGATTCTTAGCGTAGACAACTCGATTTTCGAATTGAAAATCGGCCGAACTTCGGCCGCCGTGATCGGCCATTTCCGGCCACTTTTTGGGGTAGGTCCAAGAACAAAAGTGGCTCCAAATAGGGTGTTATACCTAGGGTAGGAGCTGGAGCCGTGGTTTTGAGATTTTCCGGCAAAGCGTTATCGCTTTGGGCACCCACGCGCTGCTGGCGCGTGCGGCGGCGCGTGGGCACAGTAGAAAAGTAGCGATGTGTTCCGATGAGATCCTTAGGTTGTCACGAGTGCGTAGGATTTCGCGGATCTCAATTCGGACGTCGTTTGACTATCGAACGGATAATCGCATATTGCGCGTTATCCAGGTTCGATAGGTTGGGACCGTCGGATGGTCCCAAATTTAATATATGTTAATCTAGGTATTTATAGGATCGTGTAGGAATTCACGGATCGTGAATCGGAGCCCCGGATGTTCCGAATAATAATTTTAAGTTTATATTTTATATTAACCGTCAGATCGTGCGATCGTGAGCAATCCGACCGTCCGATCTGAACCAAACTCGCAGGACAAGTGTCCTGTACCTGGTAGAACCCATAGAGACTTTCGGATCGGAAATTGGAGGTCGTGGGTTCTGCAAGTCCGGTTGACCAGGGTTAGAGTAGTTTGACCCTTGGTTGACCGTGAGTCTTCCGGAGTAATCTCACCTTTTTAAAGGGGGATTATCGGGTGCTAGACCATTGTGGAGAATTACACAATATTAGAATTTATTTATATAATTATAATTATATATGGTTGTACAAGGATACAACAGAGTTTAGAATGTCAGTTTGGAGTGCTATACGCACTACTTTAGGTACCTCCCCGGATGTGGGATCCACTACAAGTACCACCAAGTGAAAGTTAGGTCCCGCGTGGTGTAGGTTATCCGGCGTTGGGACAGGCCCCATACGTGGCGTTGGTTGTACCGGCGTATGGGGAGCTATGTAATATGATGTTCAGGTCTCACGTGGCGTAGGTTATCCGGCGTGTCGACAGACCCCATACGTGGCGTTGGTTGTACCGGCGTATGGGGAGATTTGTGATATGAAATTGAGGTCCCGTGTGGCGTAGGTTATCCGGCGTTGGGACAGGCCCCATACGTGGCGTTGGTTGTACTGGCGTATGGGGAGATATTATGATAGTATGGCATGGTCGCACGTGGCGTAGGTTATCCGGCGTTGAGACAGGCCCCATACGTGGCGTTGGTTGTACCGGCGTATGGGGAGATTATGTGGTATTATGTTGAGGTCGCACGTGGCGTAGGTTATCCGGCGTGTCGACAGACCCCATACGTGGCGTTGGTTGTACCGGCGTATGGGGAGATTTGTGATATGAAATTGAGGTCCCGCGTGGCGTAGGTTATCCGGCGTTGGGACAGACCCCATACGTGGCGTTAGTTGTACCGGCGTATGGGGAGATATTATGATAGTATGGCATGGTCGCACGTGGCGTAGGTTATCCGGCGTGTTGACAGGCCCCATACGTGGCGTTGGTTGTACCGGCGTATGGGGAGAATATGTGAAGTACAGAGAAATGAAATAAGGCATCGCCCAAGTGTGGAATTGGGTTTTTAGGGAAGAACTACGTGTGGCTTGATCACTTGAGGGGGGTACGTAGGCAGCCTAAGGTTATTAGGTGCAGCCGCAGACTAAATATTAGTCATATTTGGTATTTGAATTGTTTGGTAGTTGTTTGAGAATTATTGGAAGGCCGAAGGCCATTTATGAGAATTTGCATGAAATTATATTGTGCATGCTGCCAGTTGTGGATATTAAATGCGTTTTTATGCAGGTTGAAATTTTGGGAAATGTCCAAATTATAGGGGAGACTCTGCCGAAATTTCGGCAGGAAGTCTCGATTTTTAGTAAGTGGGCCTGACATCGGGGTGATGTCAGGAATTCCAAAGGGTTCGTCTCGAATTTTGAGAAAATTCGGGGCGGGTCCTTAAAGAGTGTTGTTGAAATGTAAAAACAACACCACGAGCATGAATGTTGTCAATTAGACATACAACAACACGCAGAACACGTTGTTGTTCTATACTTTCACAACATGCGCACGTTGCCATTACTGGTGTTTACAACATGCGATCAAATCAAGGACAACATGCAAAGCGCGTCATTGAAAGCCATGGAGCTTTTAACGACATCGGCTTCAACAACGTGCGCCGTGTGTTGTCAATACGTTTTCACAACGCACAATGTGCGTTGTTAAATGACTTTTTTCTTCTAGTGCATAAATAACAGTGGCATCTTTATGACCATTTCACCAAGTAAAAGGAATGCCAATAGCGCTAAGGGATATAACTTCACAAAGATTTATAAAATCATTGAATTCAGCCAAAACAGCAGGGGCAATGGCAGAACCACCTATTTTCTTACTAGAGGTGCAAATGTTGTTAAAATCACCCATAAGCAACCATGCATCAGACCTCCCAGGTTTAAGGTCAAGAATATCTTTCCAAAGTTGTTTTTGTTTATGTTTTTGTGGATAGGCATAGATAAAAGTAGCTTTCCAATGTTTATTTTCAATAATATCATGCAGATGGCAGTGTATAATGTAGGAAATAATAGTGCTAAATTGCTATAAAATAAACAAATAAACACTACAAACAAAACAAATTTTTACAACAGTAGTATGTAATTAAAAGAACCTTAATTGAGTCGAGGCAAGTGTTGGACACTCTGACCTTAAGACGAATTACGCCCCACACTGGTGCTTATGGTTCACTAGCGTTCGCCTCCCAGGATACAACGACTCCCCTCCTTATGAAAGAAGCACTGCAATTCACAAGGAACTTTGAACCAAAATTATGCAGGAAACTCTCTTTATGCAAACTCTAATGCTCTCTATATATGAAAGTATGTATCTAGAGAATTAATTGAATGAATAAAACTGCAGGAGGATTGCTCTATTTATAGATGATGAAATACCCCTTCTAAAAAGGTATCCCAATCTGAAAAGGCAAACAGTGCATCCTTTGGTCTTGAAGAGTTGTCACCCAAAACAATGTATCCCTTAGTTTGAAGAGTTGTCACCCCCCAAAAAGTGTTTCAATTGCAACAAGCAAGGCCATCGAGCTGTGGATTGCCGAAGTAGAAATGGACAAGGCAACCAAAAGAAAAAGGGCAAGACTGAGGCACACATGACTGAAGAAGACAAGCTTTCAACTGACTTGTCAGATATTAATCTTTCTGCAGTTGTGTCTGAAGTGAACTTGGTGGGCAACACCAAGGAATGGTGGGTGGATACTGGAGCTACATGCCACATATGTTCTGAAAGGAAGATGTTTTCTACCTATGCAGCAAATGATCAAGGAGAGCCTTTATTCATGGGAAACTCCTCCACCTCCAAAATTCATGGCCAAGGAAAAATAGTTCTAAAGATGACATCTGGAAAGGAAGTCACTCTCAATAATGTACTTCACGTCCCTGAGATCCGGAAGAACTTGGTTTCTGGATCACTGCTTAGCAAGAATGGGTTCAAACTAGTCTTTGAGTCTGATAAGTTTGTACTTACAAAGAATGGAATGTATGTGGGGAAAGGGTACCTTACTGATGGACTCTTCAAGATGAATGTAATGACTGTTGTACACAAAGTTAATAATAATAAAGTTAGTTCTGCTTATATGCTTGAGTTATCTGATTTGTGGCATGGAAGATTAGGGCATGTTAATTATGACAAATTGCGTCAATTAATTAACATGGAACTAATACCTAAGTTTCATATTGATTTCCATAATAAATGTGAAACCTGTGTTGAAGCAAAACTAACTAGATCATCATTCCAGTCTATAGAAAGAAGTACAGAACCTCTAGAATTAATTCACAGTGATATTTGTGACTTGAAATTTGTACAAACTAGAGATGGTAAAAAGTACTTTATTACTTTTATTGATGATTGTACAAGATATAGTCAAATATATTTGCTAAGAAGCAAAGATGAGGCAATAGAAATGTTCAAACATTATAAAAGTGAAGTTGAGAATCAACTTAGTAGGAAAATAAAGATATTAAGAAGTGATAGAGGTGGTGAATATGAATCACCTTTTGGTGAGTTTTGTTCCCAACACGGAATTATTCACCAAACTACTGCCCCATACTCACCTCAGCAAAATGGTATTGCTGAACGCAAAAATCGTACTTTAAAAGAAATGATGAATGCGTTGCTAGTAAGTTCTGGAGTACCCCAGAATTTGTGGGGGGAAGCTTTACTTTCTGCTAATTACATTCTCAACAAATTGCCTCATAAAAAGTTAGACAAAACACCTTATGAGTTATGGAAAGGTCACAAGCCTTCCTATAAATACTTGAAAGTGTGGGGGTGTCTAGCTAAAGTTGCGGTTCCAACCCCTAAAAAGGTTAAGATAGGACCCAAAACTATTGACTGTATATTTATCGGTTATGCCATTAACAATAGTGCATATCGTTTCCTTGTACACAAATCTGATATATTAGATGTACATGTGAATAAGATTATTGAATCAAGAAATGTATCTTTCTTTGAAAATGTATTTCCTTATAAGGATGCACAAGAAAGAAATACACTTAAAAGAACCTTAGATACTGTTAATAGCGATAACCAAGAAAGTCATCAAGAAAATATAGACCAAGAGACTGCAGAACCAGAACCTGGACATGAACCCAGGCGTAGTAAGAGAGCTAAGACAACCAAATCTTTTGGTCCTGAGTTTCTAACTTATTTGTTAGAAAATGAGCCTCAAACTTACAAAGAAGCCATGACTTCTCCTGAAGCTCTTTTATGGAAAGAGGCTATTAATGCCGAAGTTGAATCCATCATGCAGAATCACACTTGGGAACTTGTGGATCTTCCTCCTGGAAATAAACCATTGGGTTATAAATGGATTTTTAAGAAAAAGATGAAAGCTGATGGATCAATTGACAAATATAAGGCAAGGCTTGTTGTCAAAGGTTATAAACAAAAAGAAGGATTGGATTATTTTGACACATATTCACCAGTTACGAGAATAACATCAATAAGAATGTTAATTGCAATTGCAGCATTGCATAATCTTGAGATACATCAAATGGATGTGAAAACGGCCTTTTTAAATGGTGATTTAGATGAGGAAATTTATATGGAACAACCTGAAGGGTTTATTGTTCCTGGACAAGAAAAGAAAGTATGTAAGCTTGTTAAGTCCTTGTACGGGTTAAAGCAAGCACCAAAACAATGGCATCTGAAATTTGACAATGCATTAATGTCAAATGGTTTCAAGATCAATGAGTGTGATAAATGTGTTTATATGAAAAGCACTCAAGATGGTTTTGTCATTATTTGTCTTTATGTTGATGATATGTTAATTATTGGTAGCAATATTGGGATGATTAAATCTACCAAGAAAATGTTGACCAAAAATTTTGACATGAAAGATTTGGGAGTAGCAGATGTGATTCTAGGAATTAAAATTTCTAGAACATCTGATGGACTAGTTTTATCCCAATCACATTATATTGAGAAAATACTTGCGAAGTTTAGCAAGTATGATACTAGTCCAGTAAGAATTCCTTATGATCCAAGTCTTAATCTTGTGAAGAATATAGGTCATGGTGTATCACAAATAGAATATGCTCGTATTATTGGTAGTCTCATGTATCTTACGAATTGCACAAGGCCTGATATAGCTTACTCTGTTAATAGATTAAGCAGATACACTAGTAATCCTTGAAGGGATCATTGGAAAGCTATAGTCAGAGTTCTAAGATACTTAAGATACACCAAAAATGTTGGATTGCATTATACAAGATATCCAGCTGTACTTGAAGGATATAGTGATGCTAATTGGATATCTGATACTAAAGACTCCAATTCTACAAGTGGATATGTCTTTACAATTGGAGGTGCGACTATATCATGGAGATCTACTAAGCAAACTATTATAGCTAGATCTACTATGGAATCTGAGTTCATAGCATTAGATAAAGCTGGTGAGGAAGCTGAATGGCTACATAATTTCTTAGAAGATATTCCATGTTGGCCAAAACCTGTGCCTGCTATATGTATACATTGTGATAGTCAATCTACAATTGCAAGGGCACAAAACAATATGTACAACGGCAAGTCTCGATATATACGTCGAAGACACAACACCGTTAAGCAACTGCTCTCCAGTGGTATAATTACCATTGACTACATAAAGTCAAGAGATAATTTGGCGGATCCATTTACTAAAGGTTTGAATGGAGAACAAGTTTATAGATCATCGAGGGGAATGGGGTTAAAGCCCATGTCAAATGAGTAGTCATAGTGGAAACCCAACCTAGTTGACTGGAGATCCCAAGATCTAGGTTCAAAAGGGACAACTAAATTATGATAACTCAAAAATAACACTACAGAGATATATTCTCCTACCCATATCCTATGATGATACAGTGTTGTATGAAATGTGTTTAGGTTAAGCTATGCTTTTAATGATTCCTATACCTTGATTATCCGAGTAAGATATGAGAGGATATTACCAATAGGAAATCACCTATATAAGTGTGAAATAGGGCCGTTTCCATGAGAATTTTTAGGGCTAAATTCTCTAAAGCACTTATGAATGCCAGGAGTTGCTCAGGGCCAAAACGGGCACAACCGATCGAACCAGATATGTCTAGAAGGGTATTGAGTGAGTATTATTGTCTGGGTTTACACAAACGGCTGAACAGTTCAAGACATCACGTTCACTGATTAGCCAAGTAAATCCGATAGTACTTCACTATGGAAGGTTCAAAGCTAAAAGCTACCTATCCAGATGTCATATTCTTCTAATAGGAACTCTCTCTAAGTCTGCATTATCATTTGCATATTGTTGAAACTAATTTCCATTCATGTGGGGGATTGTGAGAAATTTAATATTATATTTAATATTAATTTTCTATTTGAATGGAAATTAATAAAATCTATTGGGTTAAAGACATGACCCTTGGGTAAAGACATCTTCAATTGGGGGGTGACAACTCTTCAAACTAAGGGATACATTGTTTGGGTGACAACTCTTCAAGACCAAAGGATGCACTGTTTGCCTTTTCAGATTGGGATACCATATATTTGCAGCGTTAACAATTAAATGCACAAAACAGATTAATGTATATAGCAATTAACACAGATAATTCGTCTTAAGATTGTAGGAAATAAAAGTGCTAAATTGCTATAAAATAAACAAATAAACACTACAAACAAAATAAATTTTTACAACAGTAGTATGTAATTAAAAGAACCTTAATTGAGTCGAGGCAAGTGTTGGACACTCTGACCTTAAGACGAATTACGCCCCACACTGGTGCTTATGGTTCACTAGCGTTCGCCTCCCAGGATACAACGACTCCCCTCCTCATGAAAGAAGCACTGCAATTCACAAGGAACTTTGAACCAAAATTATGCAGGAAACTCTCTTTATGCAAACTCTAATGCTCTCTATATATGAAAGTATGTATCTAGAGAATTAATTGAATGAATAAAACTGTAGGAGGATTGCTCTATTTATAGATGATGAAATACCCTTTCCAAAAAGGTATCCCAATCTGAAAAGGCAAACAGTGCATCCTGTGGTCTTGAAGAGTTGTCACCCCAAACAATGTATCCCTTAGTTTGAAGAGTTGTCACCCCCCAATTGAAGATATCTTTACCAAGGGTCATGTCTTTAACCCAATGGATTTTATTAATTTCCATTCAAATAGAAAATTAATATTAAATATAATATTAAATTTCTCACATATAAAACGTTCATGATACTCTAAAATAGATATATTAATAGAAGAAAGATTCCAAAGTAAGATAATCCCCCCACACTAACCTAAGGCAGGGATACAAAATGAACCAGCAAAACCAAGCCTCTGGGCAATAGCCTCAGCACGGACCCCAGAGGCTCTGGAATCCAAAATACAGCAGACATTTAAGCTAAACGTACTAATATAAAACAAAACTTGAAAGATAAATCCTGGCCAGGCACTGCCTCGGCTGTTCCAAGACATCATCTTCATGGGATAGGATTAGGAGAGGTACGAACAGAGGTATCAGCCTCCCTCAGAGATTCTCCATTGATTCCAAAACTAGGCAAGGAGTCTTCCTTCACAACATCATCATCACAAGCCCTTTTCTTAGGGCTTTTGTAAGCAAACGCAGTAAAGGCGCTGCTGCCTTCTTGAGATTGAGCAGAAGCTGTCATGACAGCTTTACCATGCCCTTTGCTACTCAGACTCGAGCCCTGACCCTTAGCCCCAGCAGCAAGAGAGCCACCTTCTTCAGTAAACTTAATCCCCTCAGCAACTTCTCTAAAAGTTCTCCCATCTCTCTCGTACATCCTAACTTGCATCTTAGCTTTACCTTTGCGGTTAGCCACCACGGTCCACTCTTGGTCTTGAGTCTCGGTAGGCATTTTCTCCCCATATAATCAGAGTTTTCGTCAGCATAAAAGGAGTCCACAGTGACAGGCTGTGGGAACACCAAGATAACATCTTCAGCTAATTTTACCTACTCCTCTAACCCAAGCACTAATGTAACACCCCAACCCCAAATTTAACCCTTATTTAATTATTTAATTATTTAAGGGCATTTTGGTCATATTTTTAACGGAAGAGAGTTTGGGGCAGTGACTAGTATTTTTGGATAGGTCGTACTGAGACGAGTTCATAGACACGTAGTGGGCTCGAATCAGAGTTGTAACGAGAGAGATATGGTCAAAAAAAGCCCAGTGGCATAATCGTAAATATTTCGAAATGGGATTTTTTTTATAAAACTCAGATTTTTCCCTCTCTCTCTCTCTCTCTCACTCTCTCTCTCTCTCTCTCTCTCCCGCGCGATCTCTCTCTCTCCTCTCTCTCGTTCCAGCGGCCTTCGCCTTCCAAGAGGCGCCGGCACCGCCACAGGGCACCAACGGCCACGGGACCGGTGGCGTTCGAACCGCCGTCGTCCCCCCTTCCTTCCCCGACCGTTCCCTGCTGGCGACGCGGCCTGTGCTGGCCGAAAAATGCAGAAAACCGCCGGGAGGTCATCGAAACTTCAACGCCGTCGATCTCCCTCCTCCGGCCACCATTTCCGTCGACCCAGGTATGGATCTTGAACCTCTCGAGCTGTTCTAGCTGACTGTTGGTAGGATTGGATCGATTCTTAGCGTAGCCAACTCGATTTTCGAATTGAAAATCGGCCAAACTTCGGCCGCCGTGATCGGCCATTTTCGGTCACTTTTTGGGGTAGGTCCAAGAACAAAAGTGGCTCCAAATAGGGTGTTATACCTAGGGTAGGAGTTTGGAATCGTGGTTTTGAGATTTTCCGGCGAAGCGTTATCGCTATGGGCACCCACGCACTGCCGGCGCGTGCGGCGGCGCGTGGGCACTGTAGAAAAAGTGGCACTATATCTCGATGAGATCCTTAGGTTGTCACGAGTGCGTAGGATTTCGCGGATCTCAATTCGGACATCGTTTGACTATCGAACGGATATTCGCATATTGCGCGTTATCCGGGTTCGATAGGTTGGGACCGTTGGATGGTCCCAAATTTAATATACGTTAATCTAGGTAATTCTAGGATCGTGTAGGAATTCACGGATGGTGAATCGGAGCCCCGGATGTTCCGAATAATAATTTTAAAGTTTATATTTTATATTAATTGTCAGATCGTGCGATCGTGAGCAATCCGACCGTCCGATCTGAACCAAACTTGTAGGACAAGTGTCCTATACCTGGTAGAACCTATAGGGACTTTCGGATCAGAAATTGGAGGTCGTGGGTTCCGCAGGCCCGTTTGACCTAGGTTAGAGAAGTTTGACCCTTGGTTGACCGTGAGTCTCCCGGAGTAATCTCACCTTTCTAGGGGAGATTATCGGGTACTAGACTATTGTGGAGGGTTACACAATATTAGAATTATTATATATAATTATCAGTATAATATGTTTGTACAAGGGTACAAAAGAGTCTAGAATGTTAGTTTGGAGTGCTATACGCACTACCTTAGGTACCTCCCCGGATTTTGGTTTCACTACAAGTACCACCAAGTGAAAGTTAGGTCCCACGTGGCGTAGGTTATCCGGCATGTGGACAGGCCCCATACGTGGCGTTGGTTGTACCGGCGTATGGGGAGGATTGTAATATGATGTTCAGGTCTCACGTGGCGTAGGTTATCCGGCGTTGAGACAGGCCCCATACGTGGCGTTGGTTGTACCGGCGTATGGGGAGATTATATGATATTGTGTTGAGGTCGCACGTGGCGTAGGTTATCCGGCATGTCAACAGACCCCATACGTGGCGTTGGTTGTACCGGCCTATGGGGAGATATGTGATATGATGTGCAGGTCTCGCGTGGCGTAGGTTATCCAGCGTTGAGACAGACCCCATACGTGGCGTTGGTTGTACCGGCGTATGGGGAGATATTATGATAGTATGGCATAGTCGCACGTGGCATAGGTTATCCGGCGTGTTGACAGGCCCCATACGTGGCGTTGGTTGTACCGGCATATGGGGAGATTATATGAAATACAGATAAATGAAATAAGGTATCGCCTAAGTGTGGAATTGGGTTTTAAGGAAGAACTACGTGTGGCTTGATCCCTCAAGGAGGGTACGTAGGTAGCCTAAGGTTATTAGGTGCAGCCGCAGACTAATGTTAGTCAAAATTTCTATTTGAATTGTTTAGTAGTTGGTTGAGAATTATTGGAAGACCGAAGACCATTTATGTGAATTTGCATGAAATTTTATTGTGCATGCTGCCAGTTGTGAATATTAAATGAGTTTTTATGCAGGTTGAAATTTTGGGAAATGTCCAATTTATAGGGGAGACTCTGCCTAAATTTTGGCAGGAAATCTCGACCTTTAGTAATCGGGCCTGGCATCGGGGTGATGTCAGGAATTCCAAAAGGTCGCCTCGGGTTCAGAAAAATTCAGAGCGGGTCCTTTCAACTAAAGCCCTTGGGAACACGTTAGGCTCATTATCCAAACGTTCCGCTTGAAGAAAGCTCTTGTTTGAAATTTTTATAGGGCACTCATGACCTCGTTCCATCTTTTGGCTGCAGTAGAAGCAAATAGCAAACAGAGCTTCATAGCTTACAAAAATCTTGGTTTCTTGAGGATACTTCCCCAAAACTAGACAGCATTTCAACGGCCTAGTTAGATCCAGAACCATGCGGACTCGGACAAACAGACTCTGCTTTCCCTCAGTGGATTGCAAGTCAACCCCAATCGGGTCTCCAAGAATAGAGACTAGATCATGAAGGACTTCAGGGTCTTTGCAGTGAAGGGGCAGAAATGGAATTCTGACCCAGCCAACAATGGATGTGACAATGGCATGGAAGGGAGAAAAGTCTGGAGTCCAGAGTTGGAGAGCAAAAATCTGGCCCAGAACAAACCAGGGTTTGTTCTCCAGCACATAGACAACATCTTCTTCAGCAGTAAACTCCACCTTGTACCAGTCACGACCAATATGGTCAACTGTAACCTCGCCCTGCATGTTTTTCCACTCACTCTTCAGTATGTGCCTAATGACCCTACTGTTCACAGGGACACCAAAGATCTTTCCAACTAAACAGAAAGTCTCATAATGACTTTGGACAGAGTAATCTAAGGCAGTAGTGGACACTTTGGTTTCATTTCTGTCCATTCTAAAGGTAAATCTGCCCTTACGGACAACACTAGGCTCCACAATGGACCTATTTCCCCAGCGGGAATCAGACTTAGGGCTTGGACTGCGGGAATTTGCATGAGAAGAACTGGCATTGAGTTGAGCACTCATGGTGAAGTAGACAGAAAATATGCAACAACAAAAGGATATATGGCTTAGCAAGATTAGATTGAACTGATGAACAACAAACCAGGATTCCAGATAAATAGGCAAGGGAGATTTCTTACAATGATTACAGATAAAGTTTATCCACCAATGCATGCAAAGATATTGGGAGAGATTATCAGTTATCTTACCTATGCCTCTAAAACCTACATCGAGCCTCGTCCCCCACCTCGACTGCAGACATGATTTCCTTCTTCTGGTGCCATTAATTTGTCTGAACCAACCCTGGCCAATAGATTGAAAAGAAAAGGCATGATTAAGGCATTTGGGTATACTGATAGATAGATAGAGCAACAATTGATGCCAATGATTAACACTTCCCATAAGCATCTCCTTTGAAAATGCATCGTGAAGCCCAAGCGACCTCTATTAGCATCCCCGAGGGCCTTAGATGGTAGCTCAGTAGGCTTATCACAGCACCATCTCCAAGAAGACTCGGGGAAGATCAATCGGCTGCATCCCTTGCTAAGATACGACATCAGAGCCAAAGCCCATCCTTTACACTTAATGATTGCTATTGCTTTCTTCACTAGGTGTTTCCCTTGATCCTTCTGCCTACCTTTTTTCTTCATTTTATTCCAATTTCCAAATCTTACTGCGGCTGAGCAATCCCCCTTCTCGTTCTTCATTTTTCGTTTATTTCCTCCACGAGTATTTGTTGTTGTGATTATGATATACAAGTTGATGCCTATATTATTATTGATATTTAAAACTTAAATGTTAAAATAATACCTATGCTTTTACCAAGAATACATTGTAATTCCATTTAAACTTAAATATGGTAGAATTGGAAAAGCCCTCCTTGATTGTTGCTGGCTTGACAGAGTCATAATTTTTGTGATATTTGCTACATTCCACAAATATAAAATGAAATATAAGCAAAGGACCCACTAGTGTAGTGGTTTGGAGTATTTACTCCCTCAGACAAGGTCCTGGGTTCGAGTCCTAGCATCCGTGTTGTGTGTGTGAGTTTAATATGCTATCGCCCCTTTCAATAGGAAAGGACCTCAAAAAAAAAATGAAATATAAAAGATACGCACTAGATATTCCACCACTAACTAGACTCTTGACCACCAAAAAAAAAAAAAAAGAGCATAATTAAATTAAAATATGAAACTAGAAAGGACAGCACAATTCTTATTTCTTGGATCTTAAAATACCCTAAGAACAACGAGGAGTCCAAACTTGCATTGTTCCTCCAAATCAATTCATCGTCTCCACCACCTTTGATTTATGTGAACATGTCTTCGATGAATACCAATTCTTTCCTCCTACTGAGGGAATATCTTGAGAAGGACGTTGCACATAGCTCTGTAATACCACTTACTCCATCTCTTGCACAACATAAGTGATCCAATGGCAACTCCAAAGCCAAATGTAAATCCAACTTCGACACTGATAAGATCCCAATTAACCTCATGATGATGATGTCCATAATTTGAGGCCCTTCCATTCACTGTTGGTGGTGGTGACAATCCTGCTTTGTTATCAACTGTCAAAGGAGGCCCCCATAGCCCATTATTACCTGTAAAGGAGGCTTTTGGAAATGTTGAAAACTGAGTGCTGGCTGGGATCCTGCCGACCTGTTGATTATTTGAGAGATTCAAGAACGAAAGGAAAGTAAGCTTTCCCAACTGTGGTGGAATGTGCCCGCTCAGCTTGTTCAGTGACAGGTCCAAGCACTCGAGTGCACTCATGTTAACAAATGAGGATGGAATTTCGCCTGTGAAAGCATTTCTGGACAAGTTAAGGATATTTAGTGATTTCAGTTCTCCCATTTCCTGGAATATAAGAGATGTTGTTCGAACTCAAGTCCAACTCCCTCAGGTTTGGAAAGTTGGCAAAGGATCCTGGAATTGGATCGGAGATAGTTTCAGCGCTAAGGTCAAGACCAACAACATGCCCATTGCTAGTGCAAGTAACACCACCCCAAGAACAGCAGTCGGTGCTTGAATTCCAAGATATAACCTTGGTTGAGTATGAAGGTTGCCAATTATGTATGAGTTAGAAATTGGATTTAGACTAATTATACTCAACCAGGCTTGATTGGTTTTTATTGTTCAACGAGACTAATTATACTCAACCATATCTCAAGTTCTCAACTAATTCTTACTAAACTTATTATGTGTAATATTTAAGCGTTTATCCATAGTAAAAATTAAAAATAGCATATTAATTGTAGGTTTTTTTGCTCCCAAAAAAATGAGCGGTTTTAATACACTAGTGCAATATCAACTTGCATCATGCATGCAGTACTTCTGCTTACTTTCTAACCACCGGATTTTAATCCAGAAATTTTTAGTGTATTTAATTCCAAGTTAAACCCAATTAAACTCGAATTTTTAAATATTTAACAACCAAAAGAAGCAAACTCTACACTTTTTTTTGGCAATGGGATATTGATATGTCGGATTGAGAGACTATGAACATTGTGGAAATTGATGTGAATGTGATGTTTCTTTATGGATTGACTTGTTCACATTAAAGTCTTTCCCTATCTTGTGTAATGGACCTTGCTACAGTCTACACGGTAGTCAAGATCAATAATTATAGCTCAAGACTATGAACATTGTGGAACTTGTGATGTGAATGTGATGTTGCTTTATGGATTGACTTGTTGACATTAAAGTCTTTCCCTATCTTGCGTAATGGACCCGGCTACAGTTGTCACGCCTCGGACCTGGAGTCAGAGGAAACCCAGCACCCAATGCGTGAGAAAACAAAATAAAATAAAAAGAAGTCGAAATATGGGTTTAAAATAAACTTCTCTTATAAAAATAAATCCAAAATATTACAACTTTACAAGAAATAAATAAAGCTCTATCACCATCATCTAATTCGGCCTCAACTGGTTTAGTCCTTGTCTTACCCACAAATTCATCTGAAAAATTAAACAAGGTGAAGGGTGAGCAACCACTGCTCAGTAGGGACATGAGACCTTACCACAGAAAATTGACCTAACTAAATTTAGTGACATGCAATCACACTACCAAATATCATATTAATAATGTTAATGCATGAATGCTCTTCATCTAATCCCATTAATTCATATAACTGAACAAGCAGACCAACACGTCCCATACCATGCTTATACCACTTGGTCCCGAATGCCCATTTATATGAACTAACACCCATTTCAATCATCCCATAATGCCCCTTTTGTTAGTCATCTTGTCTAACTCTCTATCGCCAGTCCCGAATCACCTAATAAAAACCAAGTGCACTGTGGGATCCCTGAGACCTAGTACCTGCCAAGAGTTAGACTCAACTCCACAAAAGACTATTTCTATTACCCTCTTTTCCATCATTATTTTCTCAATCCAACAACTCCAACAAATTTCCATGACATGATATAATTATTCCTTTCACATATGCCATGTATCTCACAACAATGTAACCATTTAAAATATCACCAGTGTATATATAATTATGCCAACATTATTCAACCAGTCAATAACACATAAACATTCTAGGGAATCTATTCAATTGTAACAAGAACATTAACCAAATAATCATATCACGAATAATATAGTGCTCACGAAATTTAATTAAATCATCTATGTAAAGGCCTCCAAGATGTAAAAGGAAACAAAATAGTCAATGATCTGATTATGATCTAATTAGGAGCAGTTGTAGGATAAAATTGTAATCGACATAAATAGGTTCTGTTTACCTAGAATAGCTTCTCTGTTTTCCTAGAATAGCTTTCATTTACTTGTATAAAACACATGCCTCTGTGTACGGTTTGACTCATTGAATACAAACCTTATTCTTCATATATTCTCACATGGTATCAGAGCACCAAGACTGGTGACTCTGAAAACCCACCTACCTTCCGCTACAGACACCCACAAAACTACTAAGCACACCACCATGGGTGAACCACAACGCACAGATTCAACAATCCTCCCAATTCAACAAGCCACAGATTCAACGACCCTCACCAATTCGTCAACCATATCTGATCCTCTCGTTTTGCACCATTCCGACACACCAGGGCTCACTCTTGCCAATGCACCACTCAAAGGAAATAACTATGGACAATGGAGTCGCTCGGGGCGTCTCAGTCTCAGTGCCAAGAATAAACTTGGACTAATCGATGGGTCTGTCAAAGCACCACCATCAACTGATGCCAAATTTCCTATATGGCAGCGTTGCAACGACATGGTATTGTCATGGCTCCTACACTCGATTCATCCCGACATTGCCAGCAGCGTCCTCTATTCTGACACAGCAGCCGCCGTTTGGAACAATCTCAAAGACAGATTTTCCCAGAGCAATGACTCCAGGATCTACCAAATTCGACAAGAAATTGTCGAATGTCGTCAAGGACAACA
The DNA here is from genome assembly GCF_000346465.2 of Prunus persica. NCBI lineage: Eukaryota > Viridiplantae > Streptophyta > Magnoliopsida > Rosales > Rosaceae > Prunus > Prunus persica. Next base: position 6,257,302 of record NC_034016.1, on the reverse strand, counting down.
ATCAGTCTCCATATACTATACCAAACTCAAGGCACTTTGGGATGAATTGTCTACTTATCATGAACCCCTCATTTGTGACTGTGAGGGCCTGAAAAAGCTTGCAGATCGTGAGGAAAAGGAGAAGGTCATGCAATTTCTAATGGGATTAAATGATTCTTACTCCACTGTTCGTGGCTCCATTTTGATGATGCATCCTATTCCTGATACACGAAGAGTCCATGGGTTAATTCTCCAACATGAGAGACAGATGGAAGTGGCAAGTCGCCGAGAAAATCCATCTTATTCTCACGCTATGCAGACTTCGCATGCTCCGGCGACCACAGGCTTTTTCCGCCCCTACAAACCCTCCAAATGCTCTCAGTGTGACCAAGAGGGTCATTCAGTTGATCATTGCTATTACATCATTGGATTTCCAACGGGTCACAAATGGCATGGGAAGAATGTGCAACCCAGGAATAAGAAGCCACCTGCCCACAATGACAAGAGGGCTGCTGCTCACAGTGTAGAATTGGAAACACCTCCTACCAAGGGTCCAACAGCTTCTGCTACTGGAGGCCCCACCTTCACAACCGAGCAATACAATCAACTCCTTGCTTTGTGTTGTGCAGGACGTGGAAACGAAGAGGACGATTGGCCTGGGCAAGCATTTTGATGGGCTCTACTACCTTACGCCACAACAAAATCCCCACCTAGCTAATCATATTCACCGTACCTCGGATCTCTGGCACCAACGCCTTGGGTACCCTTCCTCTGCTCCTCTCCATTTTTTATCCAAAGCCATTCCCCATATTATGTTTGATTCTGCGCGTGTTTGTGATGTTTGTCCTCTTGCAAAGCAAACACGCTTGCCTTTTACTCATAGTTCAATAAAATCTACCGCACCTTTTGATCTAATACATTGTGATATATGGGGCCCACACAAAATTCCTACACATTCTGGGGCACGATATTTTTTAACTATTGTGGATGATTTTACTCGCTTCACATGGATTCATCTTATGCGTTTTAAGTCTGACACACAAATCTTTTTAAAATCATTTTTTTCTTGGGTCAAAACGCAATTTAATCATGACATCAAAGTTCTCTGTGCTGATAACGGTGGTGAATTCATCTCCATGCGTTTTTTTTTTGGATAGTCATGGTACCATTTTTCACCACACTTGTGCTCACACACCGCAACAAAACGGGGTTGTTGAACGCAAACACCGCCATCTTTTGAATGTTGCTCGAGCCTTACGTTTTCAAGCTAATGTTCCTTTGAAATTTTGGGGAGAAAGTCTTCAAACTGCTTCTTATCTCATCAATCGACTCCCTACACCCTTACTTGCCCATAAAACCCCTTATGAATTGTTGCACGGGGTTCAACCTACCTATTCTCACCTCCAGGTTTTTGGGTGTTTACGCTATGCTACGAATCTCACTCCCATTCACAAATTTGATACTCGTGCGCGTCGTTGTTTATTTTTAGGATATCCCCTTGGTCAGAAGGGTTGCCTTGTCTATGATCTTGATAACCACAAAATTGTTACTTCACGTGATGTTCTATTTCATGAATACACGTTTCCTTTTGCTCACTTACCGTGTGAAGACCAACAAGACCTCCCAGTTTTACCTATCCCACTTACTGACCCACACATAGCTGGCCCTAATTTTTTTGAAACATCCCCAACTCATTCCAGCCCACACACCGACCCCCCTTTAGCTGTTACACCTCCAGCCCTACTGTCCTCACCGTCCAGATCTTCCATCACCACTCCAGACCTTCCTCTCGATCTCCCTGTGTCGCCTTTACAAGACCCAACCGATCCACCACATATCCCAGCTCTCCTAGACATCCCTTCACCCGATTCGGATACCATCGCAATCGGCCCTCATCTTCCCCTTCGTCGTTCCAACAGACCCTCCCATCCACCGGCTCATTTTAAACACTACCAGGCCCACCATGCTGCTCTGCTCTCGCTTGGTCTTCCCTCTTCTTCTCCGTCCGGCACCCGGTATTTAAGGACCCGCCCCGAATTTTCTCAAAACCCGAGACGAACCCTTTGGAATTCCTGACATCACCCCGATGCCATGCCCACTTACTAAAAACCGAGACTTCCTGCCGAAATTTCGGCAGAGTCTCCCCTATAAATTGGACATTTCCCAAAATTTCAACCTGCATAAAAACACATTTAATATTCCCAACTGGCAGCATGCACAATATAATTTCATGCAATTCACACAAATGGCCTTCGGCCTTTCAATAATTCCTAACCAACTACCAAACCATTCAAATACAAATTATGACTAATATTTAGTCTGCGGCTGCACCTAATAACTTAGGCTGCCTACGTACCCTCCTTGAGGGATCAAGCCACACGTAGTTCTTCCCTAAAACTCAATTCCCCACTTGGGCGATACCTTATTTCATTTCTTTGTATTTCATATAATCTCCCCATACGCCGGTACAACCAACGCCACGTATGGGGCCTGTCAATACGCCGGATAACCTACGCCACGTGCGACCATGCCATACTATCATAATATCTCCCCATACGCCGGTACAACCAACGCCACGTATGGGGTCTGTCTCAACGCCGGATAACCTACGCCACGTGAGACCTGCACATCATATCACATAACTCCCCATACGCCGGTACAACCAACGCCACGTATGGGGCTTGTCCCAACGCCGGATAACCTACGCCACGCGGGACCTCAATATTATATCACAAAGCTCCCCATACGCCGGTACAACCAACGCCACGTATGGGGTCTGTCGACACGCCGGATAACCTACGCCACGTGCGACCTCAACATAATATTACATAGCTCCCCATACGCCGGTACAACCAACGCCACGTATGGGGCCTGTCTCAACGCCGGATAACCTACGCCACGTGGGACCTAACTTTCGCTTGGTGGTGCTTCTAATGAATCCAAAGTCCGATGAGGTACCTAAAGTAGTGCGTATAGCACTCCAAACTGACATTCTAGACTCTGTTGTACCCTTGTACAACCACATATAATTATATTTATATAAATTAATTCTTATATTGTGTAATCGTCCACAATGGTCTAGCACCCGATAATCCCCCTTTAAAAAGGTGGGATTACACCGGAAGACTCACGGTCAACCAAGGGTCAAACAATTCTAACCCTGGTCAACCGGACCTGCAGAACCCACGACCTCCAATTTCCGATCCGGAAGTCCCTATGGGTTCTACCAGGTATAGGACACTTGTCCTGCAAGTTTGGTTCAGATCGGACGGTCAGATTTCTCACGACCGCACGATCCGACGGTTAATATACAATATAAAATTAAAATTATTATTTGGAACATCCGGGGCTCCGATTTACGATCCGTGAATTCCTACACGATCCTAGAAATACCTAGATTAACATATATTAAATTTGGGACCATCCGACGGTCCCAACCTATCGAACCCGGATAACGCATAATATGCGATTATCCGTTCGATAGTCAAACGACGTCCAAATTGAGATCCGCGAAATTCTACGCACTCGTGACGGCACGAGGATCTCAAAACTGCCCAGAGTCACTCCACCACCCTCGCCCACGCGCTGCCACACGCGCGGGCAGATCGGGTGTCCAAAGCGATTATGGTTCGTCGAAAAATCTCGGAACCAAGACTCCAAACTCCTATCCTAGGTAAAACACCTCATTTGGAGTCACTTTTGTTCTTGGACCTACCCCAAAAAGTGACCGGAAATGCCCGATCACGGCGGCCGAAGTTTCGGCCGATTTTCAATTCGAAAATTGAGTTGCCTACGCTAAGAATCGATCTAATCCTACCCAACCATCAGCTAGAGCAGCTCGAGAGCTTCAAAATCCATACCTGGGTCGACGGATTTGGTGGCCGGAGGAGGGAGATCGACGACGTTGAAGTTCCGGCGACATCCGCCGCTTCTTCTCCAAATTCCGGCAAAACCGCGGCGGCTGGAGGCGGGGGCTGGCTGGGGTAGGAAGAGGACGACGGCCCAGTCATTTTGGTACCGGTCCCGTCGCCATTGGTGGCCGGAGGAGAGCACGGCCGGCCAAAACGTGGCCGGTGTCGCGCGCGAGGGAGAGGAGAGAGAGAGACCCGCGAGGGAGAGAGAGAGAGAGAGAGAGAGAGAGAGAGAGAGAGAGAGAGAGAGAGAAAACCAGGTTTTTTATAAAAAATCCCATTTTGAAATATTTACGATTATGCCACTGAGTTTCTTTTGACCATATCTCTCTCGTTACAACTCCGATTCGAGCCCACTACGTGTCTATGAACTCGTCTCAGTACGACCTATCCAAAAATACAAGTCGCGGTCCCAAACTCTCTCCGGTTAAAAATATGACTAAAATACCCTTAAATAATTAAATAATTAAATAAGGGTAAAATTTGGAAAAATTTGGGGTCGGGGTGTTACACGGTATCCCCTCCATCGGTATGTCTTTTACACTCAGTTATCTCATGCCCACCGTACTTTTGTTTCCAACATTTGTCACTTGGTTGAACCAGCAAATTATGCACAGGCAAGTCAGGATCCCAAATGGCTTGCTGCCATGAGTTCTGAGATCAAGGCCCTTGAGGACAACCGTACTTGGTCCCTTGTCCCTCTGCCCTTGGGTCATCGCCCCATTGGGTGCAAGTGGGTCTACAAGATCAAGTATCACTCGGATCGCACCATCGAGCGCTACAAAGCTCGACTCTTTGCAAAGGGGTTTACACAACGCGAGGGCATCGATTACAAGGAGACTTTTGCTCCCGTGGCCAAATTGATCACCGTCTGTTGCTTGTTATCCATTGCTGCAGTTCCCGATTGGCCTTTACATCAAATGGATGTACAAAATGCATTTTTACACGGGGATTTGCTTGAGGAGGTTTACATGTTACCACCTCCTGGTTATTGTCGACCGGGGGAGTAGATGGTTTGTCGACTCCACAAATCATTATACGGTCTTAAACAAGCCTCACGCACTTGGTTTCGTCAGTTCTCTTCTGCCATTCAAGACATTGGTTTCCAACAATCTCGAGCTGATTACTCGTTGTTCACTTTGGTTCGTGGAAACTCTATTACTGTGATATTACTGTATGTTGATGACATGATCATTACAGGAAATGATGAGCAGGAAATTCAGAATCTCAAGCAGTTTCTCAAAGGATGTTTTCGGATTAAAGATCTTGGACTATTAAAATATTTTCTTAGTGTGGAAGTTGCACGCTCTAAAGACGGGATTTCAATTTGACAACGGAAGTACACTCTAGACATATTGGAGGAAGCTGGTTTACTTGGAGTGAAGCCCACTAAAGTCCCCATGGAACCTGAGTTGGTACTAACGACAACAGATAGTGATGCCCTCAAGGAACCAGCTCAATATCGATGATTAATTGGAAAATTAATCTACCTCACCATCACCAGGCCAGAGATTACATATGCAGTGAATACTTTGAGTCAGTTCATGCAAGAACCCAAGCTACACCACCTCAAGGCAGCACGTCATCTTCTTCAATACCTGAAGAACGCACCTGGGCAAGGCTTACTATTTTCTACAAGAAGTCAGCTAAGTTTGGTTGGTTATTGTGATGCGGATTGGGCCAAGTGTCCTATGACACGACGATCAGTGACAGGATATTGCATTTTCCTTGGAAACTCACTCGTGTCCTGGAAGAGTAAGAAGCAAGTCACGGTGTCTAGATCATCAGCCGAAGCAGAATACCGTTCGATGGCTGCAGCCACTTGTGAGCTTACTTGGTTAAGATATTTGTTGAGAGATTTACGGGTACCACATTCTGGGCCAGCAAGATTGTTTTGCGACAATCAAGCAGCCTTACATATTGCTGCGAATCCGGTGTACCATGAGAGAACTAAGCATATCGAGCTAGATTGTCACACAGTTCGTGAAAAGATCCAAAAGGGTGAAATCAAGACAGCTTATGTGCCAATAGGAAATCAGATAGCTGACATCTTTACAAAACCGCTAAGGGCACCCATCTTTCATACGCATCTCAGCAAGTTGGGTATAATTAACATCCATACTCCAACTTGAGGGGTAGTGTAAAAGGAAACAAAATAGTCAATGATCTGATTATGATCTAATTAGGAGTAGTTGTAGGATAAAATTGTAATCGACATAAATAGGTTCTGTTTACCTAGAATAGCTTCTCTGTTTTCCTAGAATAGCTTTCATTTACTTGTATAAAACACATGCCTCTGTGTACGGTTTGACTCACTGAATACAAACCCTATTCTTCATATATTCTCACACAAGAAGCCCCTTACCTTGACACCAAAGCTTTTGCTAGAAATGTAAGGTGTTTCCCAATTTTCCACTGTATTCACGAACTCAGTCTCCCACTCTTTTTCTTAACAATTCTACTTTTCTCTATCTCTATTCCAAAGCTTAGCTCAAAATTTTAAGAAAACACAAGCTAAGCCCTATATCTCCTCCAAGAATTTCATCACTTTACTGTCCTTTTTTTTTTCTTTTTTTTTTTCTTTTAAACTTTCAAGCAAGGTGAGTTTTTTTTTCAAAAGCAAAGGAAAATGTCCTATTTATAGTAATACTCAGAGGAGAACCAATTTGTTCTAATTGGTGGGGAGGTGATGTGTTGGTAAATTTTAACAACAATATTAAAACCTTGCAAGTGCACAAATCAAATGATAGTATAGTAAGCAAGCAAGGGTCGATCCCATGGAGATTGTGATCTAGAGAGATGTTTATCAATGTCACGCAATGAAAATCAAAACAAAGGACTTCCAAACACACGCCAACACCAAGGGGGGTTTTGATTTGTTTTTGTGAATCAAACAAAATAAGGAAAAGGAAACAAAAAAGAATTTAAATTAGAGTTTAAGAGAAATTGGTTTAAAATCAATCAAGAACAATAGCTAGGACTTACTATCCACCTCCAAACAATCAATCAATCCATAAACAATAATAGATAATCAATTTCTAGCAAGCATATGATGACGACACTCACAACAAGATCATGGCATTTGACTCGAGTTGTATGATTCTCTCTTAAGTGTATGTAAAGTGTATGGCATTTACATCAATACGTGTATTCTTAATTGAAATCTAGTATGGCATTTACTCAAATTAACAATCAAGAATCCATTAAGATCAAAGAGAATATGAGTGTCACAAAAACCCTAAAACATGGTATTTGTTATTAGGAATTCAAGAATCGATTTCTCATAACTAGTTCTTAACCCAATTATTCGTTGCAAACAAGAACACATTCAATATGGCAATTGACCTATGTTCTACAACAATTTAATTCCAATACATGCTTCTAAGTCAGCTACTCAAAGAAACAAGGGAAATATGCTGATATAATCAGTTTTCACAAGTGGTGTTCTGAAATGATCAGGTTACAAATTGTGTTCTGATATAATCACTTGTGAACGTGAAATGACCAAACTGCCCTCCATATAAAAGCACATGTAGCAACCCTTTGCCACCCCTTTTCTGAAAGGGAACTTGTCTGAACTCCTAAAACTCTCTCTCCTCTGTGTTGGAAGGTTGGCAAAAATTGGGGGAACTCCAGGTTGCGAGACATGTTCCCACTGAGCAATCCAGTTCGCAACCCATCCATCGTCATAACCCAGATGTCCTCAAATTTGGGACCCTAGCTTGGGCGCAGCGAAGCCGGAAGGCACGGCCTCCATTGTTGACCTCCAGATCGAGGTGACTGCTGCGAGTCCACAGAGAAGGGAAAGTGGCGACTTCCGGTGTCGTTGTGAACGGATGTGAGTTGTGATATTGGTTTGGTAGTGTATGTGTATTATGAAATCGTTCAACCCCTTTTCACCACAGAGAGATAAAAGCTTAAATTTTCAGTTTGAAGGAGTTATGATATGTTGAAATTCATAGTTTGTGATATTATCTGTAGTGGGATCTGTCTAGTGAACTTGAATTTTGTTTAAAATTGACTGAATGCGTGTATAATGTAGTGCAATGTGTTTGATAATGGTGAAAATAACAGCACACAGAAAAATCATATGCTAACTTTGTCTGGCCTAAAAATTTGTAAATACGGCTAGTGTTAGGCTCAATTTAGATGCCAATGTGGGGAATTTATTGGCATTCTGGGTTTGTTTTGGTAATAAGAAGTATAGTTTGTGTGTTTTGGTTTCGAATTTGGTAATTGAGCTTGTACTACATTATACGTTTTCTATCACAACCTGATCCTTTTGTTGAAGGTGTTTACATTTGTGCAAAAGCCTTGGAGGGTTAGAGGGTTCATATTTCTACCATTGTATGTGTATGTTAGTTTGTTAATAACTTGGAACCCACAGATATGTACAAAATCAGAGAAAAAACAAAAAGGAATAAAAGTTACTTGTTGAAGCAGCTACAATTTGAGTTTGAAGATTTGAGGATTTAGAAGATGATATGTGTAGTGGAATGACTGTTGTGCATGTTTTTATTCATCTATTTTTTATTTTTTAGTGTTATGAATTGGTGTAGTAATTATTTATGTTATTTGCAGAAGTGGATACAGTTGGAATTTTGGTATGCTACAATGGAAGTTGGGTTAAGAAGGATAACATTGAGAGTTATGAAGGTGGGGAGGCTAAAGGCATAATAGTGTCACAGAACGTAACGTTTTTTGAACTTGTTGAACGCATTTATAAGATCATGGATGCAGAGCCCACGAAATATAGTGTCACATTGAAGTATTCAGTTCCTGTATCCGCATTTGTCAGTAAGCACATAAGGGTTCAAGACAATGATGATGTTTAGTATTTTCTCAAATACAACACAGATGTTATGGCCTCTAAAGTAACCCCTTTAGTAGCAAGCTTGAAAAATATCGAAGGTCATGGTATTGAAGGGTGCAATGGCATTGTAAGCGTTGAGAGTAGCAATGCTCCTGCTACCTTTGTTGTGGAACGAAGAAATGTGGTAATTTCGCACAATGAAACTGAAAATGGTGGGAATGGTTTTAATTGGAGTGATTGGGTTGAAGAAGTTCATTTTGAAAGCGGTGAAAACATAGTTGCTGATTTGTATCAACCTAGCAATGAAGAGGGATCGTACTCTGCACCAATTGTGCATCCTCCTGAGGACAGCAATGCGGAACCCTCCACTGTGCAGTGTAGACAGGTGCAATCTGAACCTCCCTGGCAATCAAGTTCGAGTGAAATGCATACAATTCGGGTTGATTCGAAGCATGGTGAGAGTGTGGAATATATTGGTTATGGTGGAGGCCTTTCGTGCATAAATTGGGAAGCAAATTTGAAGGTTGGCCGAGTTTATCCAAATAAGATTGCCCTTTTAAAAACCATCAGTTTAGCAGCAATTAGAGGCCACTTTCGGTTCAAAACAGTCCAATCTGGGAAGCGTCGGTTTTGTGTTCGCTGTTGGCAGGTGCCTTGCCCTTGGAAACTTCGGGCATATAAAGTTGGATTACATGAGTTTAAGGTTGTTAAATACGATCCACTTCATGAATGTGATCTGAGATTTGTGAGTAGTCACCATCCTCAAGCTACGGTCGAATTGGTGTCTGACTGTGTTAAATGGAGATTTCAGGATTCGCGCAACATTTATACTGCAGCTGATATAAAGACAGATGTGAAAAAAAAATTTGGTGTCAGCATAAGCTACTCTACAGCTTGGAGAAGCCGAGAGTTAGCTTTCAAAACAATGAGAGGGTCTGCAGAAGAGTCGTATTCCCTTCTCCCTTCCTATTGTTATGAATTGGAGCGTACAAATCCGGGAACTTTGACATACATTCAGACTGATGCAGCCGACCACTTCTTATATTTTTTTTATGTCAATTGGTGCATGCATACGAGGATTTAAGTCGTCAATGCGGCCTGTGATTGCTGTTGATGCTACCCATTTGAACTGTAAGTATAAAGGTGTTTTGTTTGTTGCGACCGCATTTGACGGAAATCGCAACATATATCCTGTTGCCTTTGGGATTGGAGATTTGGAGACGGATGCAGCATGGGAGTGGTTTTTGAGAAAATTACATTGTGCAATTGGTGATTGCTCGAATCTTGTTGTCATATCTGATCGCAATGTTAGCATACAACATGGGTTGCGTAGAGTTTTTCCTGGGGCAAGCCATGATATTTGCTTTTATCACTTGAAGGGCAATATGAAAGCCTCATTTCACTTGAAGCAACGGGATCCGATATTGGGGTATTTTGTAAGGGCAACGAAGTCTTATCGTCTAGCGGAGTTCAATCGTCACTTCTCGATGATAAACAATGAGCGAGTGAGAACTTATCTACTACGTGCAGGTGTTCAGAAGTGGTCTCGGGCCCACTGTGATGGACGACGCTATAATGTGATGACAACGAATATTGTGGAGTCCATTAATTCAGTTCTTCGTTTTGCAAGGATGCTTCCGGTCCTACACTTGATCGATGAAATCACAAATTTACTTCTCACTTGGTTTTGGTCAACGTCGAGATTTAGCAATGAAATGTCATTCTACATTGTGCCCTGATTTGGGTGAACAGAAGTTAAGGAAAAGGTTAGACGCTGCGTCAAGGATGAATGTGGCCAAAATCAATGATGTCGAGTATAATGTTCTGGATGGTGATTTGAACGGTCTGGTGCACTTGGCAAACCGTAGTTGTACGTGCAGGAAGTTTGACTTGGAGCAACTCCCGTGCAAGCATGCTATTGCGGTATGTCGGCACTTGAATTTGAACCCCTACTCCTTTGCCTCTTCTTATTATACACGAGCTACATGGGCAGCTGCATATGCTGAATCTATTTATCCTGTACCACCTAAAGGCACATGGGTTATTCCCGAACATTTGAACAATGTCAAAATCCTTCCTCCTGTTTGTAAGGTTATGCCGGGCCGTCGCAAAATGCAAAGAGTACCTTCCAAAGGAGAGGACTCCCGGCAAAAAAAATGCTCAAGGTGTGGTGTGAAGGGCCACCACCGAAATACATGCAAACAATCTGTCCCTCTCAAGAACTGAAGTGTCTATTTGCGCATATTGTACAGTTGTTCAGTTTGTACCTCAGTTGTCATCAACTGAGTTCATGAATAGGTTCGGTGATGCTGCAGGGATGGAAGTCTGTCAATTAAACGGTCATGTGAAGCATATGGAACAAGGTAACAAGTTCTTTGCAATGAGAGCCTATTATTAGTACAAATTTGTGAACTTACACTTCCACCTGTGAAAAGGAAACCAGCTGTTATTTAACAGTGTTCCACTGGCCAATGTGTCTTACACATTAGCATTTCTATTCGTTTGTGATGTACCTTTTATTTATTTTAATTTAAATTGTATTCGATTTGGTGTTGTGAACTGTGATTGTAGTCACGTTGGCATCACTTGGTTTCCTTTCCTACACAACGTTTTGTCCTGTCTTTATATTCACCGTATTGGTATTGTATTGTGACTTTGTTGCGCTGTATTGGTATTGTATTGTACGTTCGTTGCCCTCGTATTGGTATTGTATTGTACCTTTGTTGCACTGCTATTGGTAGTGTAATTAAAAAGGTTTGTGTCCAAAATGAAATGGCCTAGAAGACTAACTAAAATGTAATCTCGTACGTAAAACTCCTTCAAATGCAAATGTTACGCAATTACTGGGAGCGTCATTGTACTTCATGATTTCTCATTGTTCTGATTGCCATAGACCAAACTATATATAGTTTTTGGGAAACTATCCATGCAGCTACACATGGTGAACACATCACTACTATCGTGATATGGACTTTTCAAATACTTAATTATTCACTCCATTTCTTGTTATTGCTTATTTAATTCCAATGTTCATTATAAGTACTGAAATGACTAACTACTGAACTTAAATCAGTACTGAATATTACCACCTATCCCTTCAAATTGTTACTTCATTAATTAAATGTCTATAATCCTTTTTTTTGGGGCATTTATTATTATTGCTTTCATAACTTTATTTGTCTTGTTAGTAAAAAATTTCATGTTTTTACAGTGTCCGTGGTTTGTATCCAATTGCCTTAAGGTATCGATATATGTCCCATATTTCCATGGATATTCCGCGCGTCATAACCATCGATCTGTCCGAAACCCTCCATATATACGACCGTTGCTAGAGTCACTGTTTATCATTACTCAGATGTAGAGGCTATTATATGAGGTGTATATCCATAAAGCAGCAATAAAACCATACTATAAGCACAATACGATTGCAATATGAGTCAATAATTATACAATACAAACACAATATACATGCTTAATGCTTCTAATATGAGGCCAATAAACGTTTAATAAGCACACCTCCACGTTACAGCACTTCAAATTTATACAAACTAAGTAATTTCCCACTCAACGGTGAGAATAAGAGGAAGGCGTAAACAAGGTACCACATTCATACAAAAGCGACCAAATACATACAAAATGATTCCACCCGTACTTACCCTGACCCAGCTACAGAAACCCTTCCACAAAATCACCATGTTTACAGGTCCATGAATAGATCCAATTCTTTGGTCTTCTTCCTCGCTGCATGCACAAGGCTATGATCAGCCATTCCCTGGCCACCCTTATTCAGCACCTGCCAGACACCACCAACATCTATTTCGCTCCAATTGTAGTCAGGTGACACGACGGAAGCATAATCCCGGAACATCTCGAACCCATTGTTCAAACAATTCAACCAGTTCATGGTTAAATTCTTCAGATTCAGTGAATTTTTGGACAGCATCTTTCTTTGTTTCTTCCAATTGTAACGTCAACGAGGCTAACTTCGCGCTTCGACTTTGGGCTTTCATTGTTTGCTTAACTTCTCTAGCAAATGCTTTGTTCAGCTTGTTCGTCAAGTTGTCCATCACCTGGCCATGAATATCGCATTTGGTTTCCCACCAATTCGTTGCCGTACACAAATATTGGAGGTGATGCTTCACTTCAGCTATTTTATTTAGTGGATCAATGTTGTCAGCCTCACTTCCGGATGACGTGGGATCGTTATTTGGAGTCCCAGGTGGAGATGGGAAAGGGACATGCCATGGCTGGTCTCCTGGGTAACTAACAACCTCGTTTGGAGGGATTACGTCTGACATCTTCAACTTCAAATGGGGACAATGCACACATGCACCCTGAAAAACAGTTAACGTTAGGTTGAATCTGGAGCATCGTTTTCGTTACCAACAATAGGGTGAGCTTTAGTACAGCTATCGTGTCTAATATATATGGAATTGAATGAGTAGGTTAGACCCTCTTATATAGAGGAAGTTGTGTGTTTTATATTGCTTTCAATGACTATATTACAAAATCAGTCTTCAGTCATTACTCCTCTCTGTCACTGACAGCATTGTAATATGCCCATTACAGTCGGACCAAATACGAATATACACACCTGTCAACGTTGGAATACTCAGCCGTACCAATATACACACCTGAACAACAGTGAGTACACAAATTACACACAATCTTCATCACAATTCTATACTATATTAATATTGAAGGTGCTGCCATATGAATAATAGCTTAGTAGCAAGTTCCGCATTAACTCATTTTACCAACTGTACAGACTTGTTCATAAATGACAAAGCATCCCCTACAAATGACGACAATAGGCAAGTCCATCTAAAAACAAATTAATACCACCAAATCAGTCATATACAGTCCCGACCAAAATGTTAAGGCGAATAAAACGTCAGGTGGGATTAATACACCTACAAATATTTGCAAATGGAAAAAAATCAGAGTTAGGAATTCACCGTTATATACAAAAATGGAACTCATATGAAGGAATTTAGAAGACAGCAAAAAGGAAATTGGAAACACAAATAGTTTCATGGTCCATTTTTGTAATTGGCCCATTCATTGTCAAATTACTGTACTCATATATTTGGGACAATTTGTAGTTTTGGTACAGGACGGAAATTGGGGAAAGAAGACAAAAGGAATCAATTGCAAATTCAACAAGGGTCCCATACAACAACCACCAACCAATGGTAAATGATAGTTATAAACAGCTGTTATCATGCAAAGCCCAAGTCAAACGTGTTGCCCAACAACTCCCGCCAATAACTCCCGCCTAAAATTGGACCCAACAACTGCCGCCAATAACTCCCGCCTCTTCATCACAGTCATTTACTCCTGGTCATTAATGCCTCCCACTATTTAATTGTAACCCAGCTGCATCCACCCAACATTTCCATCACATTTACTGCAACCAAACCCCCCTGCCTGTGCAGCTATTTCACCTACATCACAATGAATGACAGTTTGGGCAAACTAATGGCCACACCAACCCACAGTAAATACCCAACACCCATGGACCCCAACCCCACACCAAACCCAACCCTTGCCATTACTGAAGGAGGGGACACTGAAACACCTGCGAAAGCAGCAACAGAAGACACTGAAGACTGGGTCCATGGACTGCAGCAATGTCGAGCCAATACCATGTTCTGGAAAAATCTCCATGCAGACATAGTTAGCAAAATTAAAGAGGGCCAAGCTAGGTGGGGTGTCATAAAAAACGCACAATTCGGGCGCGTTATCAAGCCCGGATGCATCTCCTACATATGAAGGCTGTCAGAGCTAGAATTGAAAATGCCCCTGCCGGTGCAGTTATTGCATTCAAAGAATCAGACGAAATGGCTCAGCTGAAGCAACAACAACTGGAATCCGGCTTCGAACTATTTAGGAAGTTTGCACAAATTGTGGATGCAGAAGGAAAGTGGGACATCACTGTGGGAGGGGTCATGAACTTAATGGGTCGCGGTCGCCGCATTTGACTAGTATGCAACTCGAAATTTGGCCACAGCCAGAGGGTTTGCCTTGTAATATTACCATGGCTACTATTGGGGACAAACCCAGTACAGTGGAATTTTTGACGTGCCCTCTTTTTGTAATATATACGTATGAGGTGCCCTTTTTATTTATTTCGTTTGGTTTCCTGTAAGTTTGAGGGGGCCTCGTTCGTACATATGTATAATGTAAGCTGCAGGTGCCGTCTTTGTTAAGATTGTATTATGTAAGTTTGAGGTCACCTCTTTGTAAATTTTGTCTTCAGTAAGTTTCACCTGGCTTGTTATTTTATTTTGTATGCTGCCAGGTTGAGGTGGCCTTCGTATTATATGTACGTTTCAGGTGCCTTTCTTTTGTGTTGTATGCATGAGGTTTGATAACTGCAGTTGATGTAGTTTGGCTGCATTCATTTCATATTCGATATAACGTAATTACCTTCCGCATAGTTCAGATTTGTAGACTTGTTAAATGACAGTGCAAAACCAATACGTAAGACAGTATAAAAACATTTATAATAGCTGTACCAATTGCAAATCATGCAGAGGTTACATTGGAATGCCAATATAACACCAATATCGGGCATTATAAAACCAATACAAATCAATATCAATACAATAAAGGTGCAATACGATACCAATATAGTGCCACTGTCCTATCAATACGTCAATCATACACCAATATACAGACAACGAAGAATGGCATCTACTGTATATGCAAGTGTATACCATGCCGTATCTGTCATAAACCAAGGCTATGAATAACATTAGGCCCAATATATACTTACTGTAGGCAATGGTAAAACACCCCATTAAGTCCAGGTTTCATGTTTGTGCACTAAACACCATGTAACTAAAACATTGTGCACATGCAAGTGTAACCCTTTGAATTTGGGATGACCCTCTTCAGCACCCTAAATAGCGCACAACGTGAACAACAATTCATACCTTCCAAAACAAGAAGATGAGTAGGATGAGCCTCCGTACCGGTGAGGGTGAGTCAGTGACGTCTCGGTTGCCCGGTCAATAGGCGACTTCAAGATCTCGCTGGGAAATGGAAGCCGCAAGTTCAGTGTGTTCACGGCTGTGCTACTGTGGGAACGTTGTCAAAACGCATACATCGTGGACGGTTGCTCATCCTGGAAGGAGGTTTCAAGTATGTGCAAGGGTATGTTTATTTCTGTGTAAGTTTGAGCTGACATTTGGGAATTGTCTGTATTCCAAATCTGATGCTGGCTGTCTTTGTTTGAAAACATTGATTCCGTTTCTGCAAAGGAATGGATGTACATTTTGGGAATGGGCTGACCTAGAGATGTGTGACAGATCGAAGCACATCATTCCAGGCTTGCTTAGGAAAATAAACCGCTTGGAAGAAGAACAAAACGCTGGAAAAGGGAAGATGAAAAACCCATGGTTTTAGGTCTCTGTTTTCTTGGTTGGAATGGTCATTTATTTGTTGTTTTCCAAATGTAATAGGACTCCTGGTCATCTACAGTTGGCAGGTTAAAGTTGGTTAGGTTATGGATGTAATGGAACAGGTTTGATTTATTATAAATCAGTGATGGCATACATGGTCGTTTTCTATTTCATATTGGGTTGAAAAGGCAAACACAAAAGGCATAGCCAATAACCCCAGGCTCAGGTATTTTGGTATCAACTCTTATGCAGCCTCAATCGTCAGACCAATTATTCCACGTAAAACATGAGAAAGAACTAAATATTTGACGGTGAGGGACCTCCCAAAACTACAACTCAATGACATCAAATTTGAGCTTCTAATTGGTCCAGCCGAGCGTTAATGAAAATGTTTGTGCTAACCAACCCCGACATTTCCGTGTGGATTGGATTTAAAAAATGCATATACAAAACAAAGTATTCAACCTAACTAAACTAAACTAAACAGTCGACAATGCATTGTCGTCTCATGTTTACAGGTCCATGACATAGCCACCCAATATATACTTTCAACTGTCACGAAAAAGAACACCCTAATATATTGCCAAATGAGAGTCGAATATTTCGCTATAGTGGCGATAAAATAATGGAAAAAGGCTACAATGTGGGTGGCCCCAAAAAATTGCATTTCGCTGCAACTTGTGCCAAATGATGGATTTACAATCTCTGTTAAGCACAGAATGTCAACAATTAGTTGTAACAAAGGAAAGTGAATACAGCCCTTCTACCATGGAAGACAAGTACAGTTGAATTCCGTTACATAAATGAACACCCTGCAACAAACTACAAAATCACCCCACTTCATCGCGTGGTGAGCAAAATGTCAAAAATTGTGCCATGTTACGCAAAAACTCATATTCAGTTTCAATATTCACAATACGACAAAACAGCCTGCAACTTCTTTCACATACGTGTACAGAATCTGAGATGTCAATATGGGTATGAAGCTCGAAGGACCACCTGCAGAAGGAGGACATATGTGCCACTTCAGCGTTCATATAAAGGGAAAATGAGATGTCATAAGACATGTTCAATTTGAAGAATTAATTGTTTGAACCTTTCATAAAGAACATGAAACAAGTTTCGGATTAGACACAGTCGGAGTTTAGAACATATGACATACGTAAATCAGATGCCAGTTGCGAAACATTGACATTACCATCTATAGTGTTCAAATCCCCAATACCCTAAACTTTGATGCACAAAAGTAGCCATTTTTATTCATCACAGTTGGACAAGTTCCGAACATAATGTAAGTTATTTGAAATGAACACTGACGTCACAGGTGAGTACGTACGACGTAACAACAATGAAGTAAATAACAACGCAATTCCAAAGGCAATAGTTAACAATAAAGCAGCAATGAGGTCAGATTAGGACTTTTACCTCATACATAGGCCCCCCCCTGAAAGCCTCGATTGCAAGCTTCAATCGGTAGTAGCCAAACTTCGATGGGTCAATGGTATGTAAAGAAATGCCGGCACTAAGGTACTCAATATATTTGACTGTCATAATGCCACATGAAGTACTGTCCACCCGAGCAGTAGACAAGTTAGAAGTGCACGTATTGATAACATCCGATTATAGTGCTTTAAAAGAACACAGCTTACCCATCACTTTGTTGTGGAACATCAGAAATTCTGCAAATTGTGAATGGGTTAAAGTTTGACATGTCAGTCCCCTTTCTCTTCACCGCTTCAACCTCCGATTTCTCATAAAACCTCATTTCATGCAACACCTTTGCAAACGTATGGGTAATAGGCTCCATGAATCGGACAAGCATACTGTTGGAGGTAAAATCAGAATACGAGTCATAGACAGTGACAGTATGTCGCACAAAGTCGACTTCTACTGCCACCCAATGGGACTGTCCAACATTATACGGGAGATAGACCTTGCGCACTTTCGTCCATGCTTGCGCATACCCATGTTGCCATGACCCATTGACAAAGTGGTGTACATTTTTGAGGTAGTTAGGCGGAGGGTCAACGGTCCTTGAAGCATATTGTTTCCTCGTGACTCGTTTGCCACTTGGCATTGCAAACGGCTGTAAAAATTGCTGCAACCAAGTGTGAAAGACACGTTATATAAACCCGAACCAAGCACCAAAAGGAGAGATCTACATGACTACTACAAAAAAGCAAAAAGACGACGGTAAATCACCGTCGTGTATTCAATTTTTCAATGGTCGTGGAATCCACCGTCATCTTTTCCCTCATATACCACGACGCTAAATCACCGTCGTTGTTAAAATATACAACGTCATCAACAAATACAAAACGACGTCTTTGTACTGCAAAAAGATCTAAAAAAGCAGTCGAGGATGAGAATAGACGACCAACTCTCTAAAAAAACCGTCGTTAAAAAGGAAAAATATGACACATATTAAGAGAACAAGGCCGCAAGATAGACATACAACGACGAAAATAAAAAAACGACGCCGTTAAATATCATTTTCACGACAATAAAAAATTTGACGTCTTTAAATACATTAGAAGACGACGTTATTGATACCTACTACGTCGCATATATAAAAACAGCCGTCGTAAAATTAATTTTCCACTTCGATTTTTCGATAAAAGATGACGTGGAAATAGTTGTCAGTGTCATTATTTACGACGTATGTATTTATTGAGTAGACGTTGAAAAACGAAACAACGTCGGTTACAAATATATGAGAGTCGTATTACAAAATTTATACGTCATATTTTCAGAAACAAACAACGACGATAAATATTAGACGTTGTTAAATAAAACAACGTCGGAAAATAATAAAAACAGACGTGTTTAGTCTGCTAAAGTTCTAGAAAATAGTCGAGGATGAGAATAGACGACCAACTCAAACAAATCACCGTCGTTAAAAAGGAAAAATATGACACATGTTAAAAGAAAAAGGCCGCAAGATATACGTACAACGACGACAACTAAAATTTTACGCCGTTAAATATAATTTACACGACAAGAAAAAATATGACGTCTTTAAATACATGAGAAGACGACGTTATTGAAATATACTACGTCTCTTATTTACAAACAACCGTCGTGAAATAAATTTTCCACTTCGATTTTTCTAAAAAAGATGACGTGGAAATAGTTGTCAGTGTCATTATTTACGACGTATGTATTTATACAGTTGACGTTGAAATGCGAAACAACGTCGGTGGAATTTATATAGTCGACGTTGTATTTATATCTATCATCATTACTCACGACGCACTTAATAATATAGACGACGTTGAACTTCTAAACAACGTCGGTTCCAAATAAATGAGAGCCGTATTACAGAACATATAGACGGCGTTGATTATGATGAGAGCCGTATTACAAATAACGTCGTTTAATTGTTATTAGACGGCGGTTATAATGAATTTCCGTCGGAATTCATTTCGTTCCTCTTCGTTTATAAAAGAACTTGCGACGTGGAAAATGTATGATGACGTCGTATTTTTTAACGTTCAGATTATATATCTCGTTTTTTAAACGTCGGTATTATGGGATTGGAGTCGTGTTATTTTGAATTACATGGCGGTTCTTAATCCTTCCCCGACGTGATATCCTGAATAATTGCTTCACAATTGCGTCGTGGTTCTTCATTGTTACGTTGCTTTAAGACGTCGGTAAATATGCTGAATAACTGGTTCACAATAACGTCGTGTTTTATTTGAACGTAGAAAGTGAAGAAATCACATTACAATATATTACAAAATTAATGTCATACACTGCCAATTACATAAGCATCATTCAATCCATATATCTTCACACCCATCTCGAATATTTTGACCGCCTAACTCACCCACCAGTTCATCAAATGTGTCAACATTTGGCATCCCTCTAGTAAATGGCTCACACTCAATTATCACATCACCTAAGACTTCATCACCAATAACATCATTATATTCTCTATTAGGCATTGATAATACTACCGACCAACCACGATGCATCGGGTCGTCAACAAAAAATATTTGTTTGACTTGAGAAGCCAAAACAAATTGGTCATTCCTATGTCCAATTTTACTCAAATCTACAAGGGTAAATCCAAGTTCGTCGACTACAAGACCAGAACTATCTATCCAATCACACCTAAAGACTGGGATTGTAAACTTTTGGTAGTCAAGGTCCCAAATTTCTTGAATGACACCATAGAAACCCATATTTGAGAGAATTGGGTTTTTATCCTTGGCACTAGCAACTTGCATGGTATGTGCAAGTAAATAAACTCCACTATTTTGAGTTGTCCGCACATCATCTTGTGCCTTGATATTGAATTTAATACCTTTAATAAGATAGCTCCTATATAATGGCACTGACATGTTTGGACCAGCTGCTAGCCACCTTAAATTTTCTGATACGCCATGATTGTCTTCCTCAAGTTCACTTTGAACCTGCAAATTAATCATATCTTAATTCAATCTAACATATAAATAAGAAGAAAATTAAAAGAGAAATATGTTATTCAACAATATATACCTTGAAGCGTAGCCATTGAATGAAAGTGCTATTGTGCTTATCCTGCAGCCACTTTGTTCTCTTTCTAAATTTTGGATAAGCAGTCTTGATGTGAATCATATGTTGCCTACATGACACGAAAAATTCAAGCATTACGGTCCTAAATATAGAAGATAAACATAAGAAATAATTTAAAATGGAAACTTAAAGAATAAAGCTCATACGTACTCGATATAAGGTAGGACTTCCTCCGTATTCTCCAAGACATATAGATGTGCTTGATTCAACAGGTCCTGATCAACTACGCTCACTGTGCAACCTGATAATGGCTTTGAAAGTCCCATCTTTTGGCTTGAAGGCACTCCAACTGTACTAACATCAGATAAATGCTGAGTACAACACTCTACCGCTTCTTCAGCTATATACCGCTCAGCAATGCAACCTTCGGGACGAGTACGATTCTGAACATACCCCTTCAGCACTTTCATATATCTTTCAAACGGATACATCCACCTAAAATATACTGGCCCACATAGACGAACTTCTCTGACAAGATGTACTACTAGATGAACCATGATATCAAAGAATGAAGGGGGAAAGTACTTCTCAAGCAAACACAGAGTAACTACTACATCTTCTTCCAACTTATCTAGCTTGGAAACATCAACAGTCTTTGCACATATAGCATTGAAGAAGAAGCACAAACGAGTTATTGCATACCTTGCAGGCTTCTCCAAAACAGAACGAATTGCCACAGGGAGCAATTGTTGCATTAAGGTATGACAATCATGTGATTTAAGGCCAAGAAGTCTTGAATCTTGTAAAGATACAAGATTTTTAATATTTGAAGAATAACCTTCAGGGACCTTCATACCATAGAAAGAATTGCAAACCTCTCTCTTCTCTGCTTTTGACAAATTCCAAGGCCCAGGAGGCAAACGAGTACGTCTTTCTCCATACTCGGGTTGCGAATCAGTTTTGACCCCCATGTTCAATAAATCTAATCGAGCAGCAATCCCATCTTTATTTTTTCCAGGGATCTCCAGCAATGTACCAATGATACTATCGCAAACATTCTTCTCAATGTGCATAACATCTAGGGCATGCCTCACAGGAAGGTATTTCCAATACTCGAGATCAAAGAATATTGATTTCTTCTTCCAACAAACTCTGTCACCATTTTCAACCATATGCAGCACTTCTTCTCCGGTTAATGGCTCGGGAGGTATGCCATATTCAGGTTTCCCATTAAAAGCTGCACGTTGCCTTCCTATATGGATGATTGATTGGTAACCATTTTCTATGCCCAATGTAACAAATTTTGTGGCCATTTTTCAACCTGTGACTAGGTGTATCATCGCCGCATATTGGACAAGCTTTATATCCTTTAACAACACAACCAGATAAGTTTCCATAGGCGGGGAAATCATTAATTGTCCACATTAATGCAGCTCTGAGTGTAAAGTATTCTCCATTATGTGCATCATACACTCCTCTAATCCCAACCCACAAGGATTTTAAATCATCAATCAAAGGCTCCAAGTAGACGTCTATATCATTTCCGGGTTGTTTAGGACCGGAAATCAATAAGGTTAACATCATGAACTTTCGTTTCATGCACAGCCATGGAGGGAGATTATATGTAACTAAGATAACCGGCCAACAACTATATCTGCTACTTAGAGAACTGTGGGGATTGAATCCATCAGATGAAAGAGCCAATCTCAAGTTTCTCGGCTCATTACCAAACTCAGGCCATTTATCATCAAGAAGTTTCCAAGACGGGGAATCCGCCGGATGAGACATCTGACCGTCAATTGATTTTCTAGCAGCATGCCACCAAGTCAAACTCTTAGCTGTCTCATGTGATTGAAACATCCTTTTAAACCTTGGAATTGGGGGAAAATACCACACCACCTTCGCTGGCACACCCTCTTTCAAGATTGAATCTTTGCCTTCCTTCCACCTTGAGATACCACAAGTAGGACAATTAGTTGAATCCTCATACTCCTTCCTATACAAGATGCAATCATTGGGGCATGCGTGCATTTTCTCATAACTCAGCCCCAATGCACACAAAGTCTTTTTAGCCTCATACATGGAGGTTGGTATTGTATTTCCTTCTGGAAGCAAATCGCCTTGAAGTATCAATAATTCTGTAAAACAGACATCACTCATCCCATGTTTTGCCTTCAAATTATACAACTTCACTAATGCCGATAACTTCGTGTACTTTCTACAACCAGGGTACACTGGTTGATCTCCATCCCCAATCACATTGGCAAACTCATACGGATCCGAACCAAAATCACCAAAATCATTATCATCCATATCAATTTCTTCAGACACAAAACTGTACCTACTATGGCCATCATCTTCTTCAACATTTCTACTAGCATTAGTAGTTGCTTCCCAAGGTTCTCCGTGAAATGTCCAATTCTTATAGCTTTGGTCAATTCCATTAAAGTATAAGTGATCCCTTATAATTCCAACCCCAAACAACTTCAAATTAACGCATTTAACACATGGACAACGGATATGTGTTGTAGTTAGAAGATTTTCTACAGCAAAGTTCAAAAATGCTTCCACCCCAAATTCATATGCCTTCGATCTTCTATCCGAGTGCATCCATGACTTATCCATCTCCGACACTATAACCTATTATCTATAATAAAGTGAAAATACAGGCAATGACCATCACTATAGCAGATTATACAATGATCTAATCGCAAGTAATACACAACAGAGACGACGGGTTTTAAACAAAAACAGACGTATTTGGCATATATAGACGACGGATTTTCAACAGACGTCGTCTATTATAAGTAATACAAACGACGGTTTATGAAAAAACCGTCGTGTATAAGTAATACAACGACGGTAGTTTAAAAAAACCGTCGTGTAATCGTCGTCGTAAGCCTTAAAATTCGTCGTGTCTCAGTTTATTTTCAAGAACACAAAACCCATTAAGAACACAACATATATATGAAACCAAGCAAGAAACCAACATATACATGAAACCAAGCATGAAAACAATAAATCCATTCCCAATTCAACATAACATAGGGTGATTAAAAGATACGACAAAATTAAATCCATTCCCAATTCAACATAACAGATAATGTAATCCATGAACCCATTAAACAGAAAATCCATGAACCCATACCTATAAGCACATTATTAACAGATCGCAAAGCATACACATAAAACCCTTTAACAAAACAACCTAATATAACTCGAATCGTTACTAGAATCATCACTCGAATCCCCATCTTCATTATCAGTTTCTTCCTTCGTAGGTACTATTTGCTCCCCATCATTTTCTCCATAGCGGAAAATGACAAGATCAAATAAAGGTGTACTTTTGCTGGAAATCATTTGGAAGTTGGTGATCTGTGTCTTTTTGTGTTGATTTCCAGCAAAAGTACACCTTTATTTGATCTTGTCATGAACCCATTAAACAGAAAATCCATGAACCCATACCTATAAGCACATTATTAACAGATCGCAAAGCATACACATAAAACCCT